>NC_046225.1:6418992-6543907 GCF_009819885.2 Catharus ustulatus | reverse complement strand
GACTGGTTGGTGAACAACTTCAGAAGGGAAGCACCTGAATATGTGTCTGAGAGGCAAGACAACCCACCTTTTCCCCAAAGTGAAATTACAGAGTGAAAAATACACCAGATTATTCTTCCCTGTGTATAAGGTATGATCAGTTAGGTTTTAGCCACCATAACTATAAACATAAAAAATTCATCCTTTTGATAAAGAAGAAAAGCAAAAAATGCTCCAAGATTAAGGAAAACCAGACTGCTGTCTAAAACTGTTTGTAGCTCCTGTGGACCTGCCCAAGCCCAGTGTTCAAGGGATGCTCATGGAGCTATAGCTAGGGCACCCCAGTTCCCCTCAAACCCAAAACGATTTTATACAGCCCAAAGTTAAAACCATGTCAGAACTCATGCTTTATAAGCCATGCTATCATAAATGATGTCCAAGCACAGGTGGCACCAAATACCAGATCTTATTCACTGTTACACCATTGCTTGTAGAAAAGTTTTGTTAAGAGCATTTCAAAGGTTCTCTTAAATTCAGTGAATTAAAATAGTTCTCACCCTCTGAGATTAGAACGAATAGATTTATGTTGCTAGGGAGACCTGTCTGTGAGCAAATTTCCTAGATAGCAAAATAGCAACAGCAACAATCTCTAAACCCATGGTTAATAAGGTTGTTTTCTCTAATAATATTTGTTGCACATACCAAAAGTATGACTATATATTGTCACAAAAGCACTTGCTTAGATGACCTACATAGCTCATTCATGTCCTTTCTGCTTATCAATCTTTGATGTATCTATCTAAAAGAGATGTCAGTAAACATTTGCACCATACCTTTTTATGCAATGTTCAGTTTTTATGATAAATGCAAGTTGTACCCTAAAGTAGCCAGAATTTCAGTACAGGAGCTTTTCAATACTGAATTAAATGTCTGCTATCTCATTATAGAAGCAAACTGCAAGATCCTAAAACAGGGGCATACCATAAAAAAAAAAAATCTCAAACATTCCTTAGGCAAATGTATAAGTATGTAAAGGGGATCAAAGCTGAATATATAAATCCATGATGTGAAAGAGAACAAAATACTCTCAAAGTGTCTAAAATCACTGACAATCTATCTGCCTAATATTAGACTACCAATTAAAAGATAAGGAAAGCATAGAAGGGGAAAAATAATCCTTTCATACTATAGGGGAGAAAAAAATTGAGCCAAAAGTCCCCTGAAGAAAACCCCACATGTACAATACTTATAGTATGCCCAAGCTTATTTATGCATCCATCAATCAATGTATGTATAAGGAATCATGAACCAAGAACAAACATATAAAGATAAAACATCATAGTGTCATAAAATACGCTGAGTTGGAAGGGACCCATCAGGATCATGGTGTCAGGAGTCATTGGGTGTTTGAACTTTCATCTCTGAAGCACTTTGGTCCCATCAAAACACTCCATGATGCACAAACACTTGACATTGACCATGTTACATTATCTGATATAGTCTTAAAATAAGTAGCATTCAATTAAAAGTTAAAGAAGACAGTTACAGAACGAAGCTATAGGCTGCCTGGAGTATTAAACTGTTCCTGTTCTGTCTACTGGTTTACTGTTGGATTAATAGACCTCCCAGGAAGAAAAAAATGGGGGAAGAACTGAGCAGACAATTTAAAAGAGGAAAGAGGCATACCAAGAAGATACCAACACATAAATGTTTGTACTTTAAAGAGAGTGAATTGTACAAAATGTGGCTGGCAAGAAGTTATTATACAGGTTGGAACTTGAGTACAGTCCAAGCTGAGCAAGTAGATGAGGAATAGAAAGCCATGATGCAGGAAGACCTGGGCAGAATTTGGCACGAGCAGAACTGGAGACAAAGCAAAGCTCTTAGCTGAGCTAAGAGGTTTTCTTTCTTACTTGACAGTGAGCTACTCAAATCCAAGAGTAACGACAAGCAAAGTAGGCTATTGTGTGCTAGATGCAACCTTCTGTATAAGGTATCCATAAAACTGTAAGTAAACCTGATGCAGCAAACTATTTCTAATACTCACTAGAAAGAAATTCTATTTAGCCTCCCAAGATAAGATTAATAATGGCAAATTAATTTATACTCCCTCTAAACCAGTAGGCAGAGGCTTGGACCCAGTACAGTCATGCTAATGTCTGGCTCACTTGTTTCCAGTGCAATAAATTTAGATGAGGTATTCTCTATGCAAATTGAAAACAGATATCTGATCCAAAAGAAAGTGATGCTGTATGAAACAATTTGCAGGGCTGTGTCAGGCTATACTGAGTAATGCTCCTATAAATTAATGTGATATGAAATCCACCTAAGCCAAAAGCACTCTCTTTTTGACCTACACCATAAGATACAAGATTATTTAAGTGACAGCATGGGTAATGAGGGTTGTAATTGTCCACAGTGATTTTGTACTAAAATTACAGTGAGCAGTAAGATTACAATAGTGCAGTCACTTAAGGATTTTATTTTTTATACACAGTAATGATTGTAAATAAAGTAACAACAGATGAGCTCAAGAACACTCAGAAGTTGAGACATGTAAGTCATATGAAGTCTCAGCTGCTTGTCTGAGTGTGTTGGTTACCTCAAACAGATGAAAAACATTGCAGGCAAAAGCACTTCTGACAGTTCTTCTTTCAATGCAACCCAAAAATTGTATGGGAGGGACAGCCATCATCTTTCTGTCCATCTTTAATATGTTAGGTGAGCTTCTCAGATTTCCAAAATTAAAAAAATAAATTACAATTTGGGGTTTCAGCCCCGCAGAGATACTCTTGGCACACTAATGGCCAAGATGTGTTATCAAAAGAAAGTCTCTGTACCGTTCTATACCTTGAAGTTATTTAGATGAGACTGAAGGACACTAATAGGTACCAGCTGGCCACAGTCCCTAGAGCAATACATCAAATAAGCACAGCCCAAATGCTCTGTCATGCCCCTCTTCACACCTCCTGCCTGAGGGGAAGGATAGGGAACTGCTCACCACCTGACAGGTCACCTTTGCAGTATTTCCTTGAATTCCAGGCATGATCCACACATTCATTAAGGTCCTGCTGCATTGTCTGAGTGCCTTTCCTTCCTAGATTAAATTTGAATTACGTGAAATGATAAAAAAACAGCATGTAGCCCAGTAAGGTTCAATGTATGCAAGTGCAGAGAGATCAGGTATGTTTACCTGAACAAGGAGCACAGAGGAGAACCTAATTTTACATATACAAAACTCTCCCAACATTAAACAAACAACACAAAAGCCAGTTTGCACATGCATTGTGAAGCTCATTGACTGAGTGGCTTCTTATTCCTGAAATACCTTTATACCTTCTGTGGCTCTCCCAAGTATGCAAGATACCTCCACCTACCATCATGAGTACAGCAACCTGATCCAAGGTAGAAGAACTAGGCTGTGATTTTCCAGAACTGCAAATCTGAGCAAGTGCACAGAGAGCTCCCAGACACAAAGGGCAGTTTTCAAAGAAACAGAGAGAAGCAGCTATGCATTCAGAGATTAAGTCTCTCCAGTCAGAATTGCACAACTAAAGTCACTTCAGAACAAAACAATCCAGATTTTCTTCCCATCCCACTCTAAGATTATCAGCACTTCAGATGTGGAAAACAAATCAGTTATACTCAGACAGCAAGACAAAGTTGTTTGAGTTTTCCCAAAACATACTTGATTTCAAATCTCTTGAATTCCAACAAGAACTGAAAAAAAAAAAAACAGATTTTTTTAATGTCAAATGTGCCAACTGTTGCCTGCAATAATAAAAACATGTAGTCCTATATTTATGAGTTGATTGCAAACCCACTGGCATATACTGTCTGCCTTGTGTCTTTTATGTTCTATATCTGCAAAACCAAGCTCAAGTTTGAAAGCATTACATTTTAAATGTCACCAAAAGTAACTAAATAAATGCAATTTATTTATTATTCCAAAGTATTCATATACTACTGCTGCACATATCATTATATAAGTGGGTTCCACCAAGGTCAGAAAATAAAAATCCCATAATATAGAAAATAGGAGCAGCATTTGAGATGTACAAAGGTTTGAAGAGAGTTATCCCGAAGCTCCTCAGACCCAGGAACTTGACCAATGGCAGAGTCAAAAGGAACACACAACAAAAATTAAGAAAATACGTATGCTGTTTCTTTCAGTACTTGAACAGCTTCAAACATGTGAAGCAGATTCCTCAAATGAAAGGTTTCAATGGATGTTGTAATGCTGAAAGGATTTATCTACCCTTAAGCTTTTTCTCATTGAATCAGAATAGTTCTAACACACACCAATGTCTATGGCAACTTATTTCACAGCCTAGTGTTATTTCACAACTTTACAATGTCTATACATACTATATTATTTTAGTGCACTCTGGACAGAAAGTTGGACTCAAAGGGTTTTTTAATCAAGCACAAGAAGATAAATCAGCAAGGCACTTCAGCTTAGAAGCATGAAAACAGTCCCAACTCAATCAAGTACCTGTTCTGTCAATTTTATGCTCAAGTATTGTGCTAGTGCAAAACTGAAGTGTGTTTATCTATATGGATAGTACCAGAACAGCTTGTACCTCTGCACTTACATCCTGCAAAACATATACTAAAAAAAAAAACTCCTTAAATCTTAAAAAAAAATTCACAAATCAAATGCAACACAGGACATTTAATTAGTACTTTATCTTTATATTTTTTATTTTTTAGCCCAGTTTTGCAGCTCAAACACTAACATCCTAGAGCATTACAAGTCAGAAACTGAAACAGTCATTAGCTTGCCTTAAATGAAAAGGTCTGCCTTTGCACTAGCTAAAAGATGAGCCAAAAAAAAAAAAGCTGATAGAGCAAACAATGAATGGGGGTTTCATCAAATCCCTGTGTTTGACCCATTTTTCATCTATAAAGGTCCCTTAGGCTGTCATATAAAATATAAAAGGCTTTCATAAAAGATTGCAGCCTTTCAGCTATAAGCTGAATGATAGTAAAATATACATGGTTTTTAATGCAAGGGTATTATTATACACTTTGATTTTTTTTTAAAGCACAGATTTTAAGATAGTAGAACATGCAAAGTGAAAATAAGTTCATGGTCTGTACTATTATTATCATACATATCCAGTATTAAAGGGATGACAGTGTTCCTGGTCTGTATGAAAAATAAATACCACTAATGCAAGCTGTAGCAAATTAAAGTCATTTATTAAAATAGAAATATTAAATTTAACACATTTTGGAAAGGGACCCCACTATTTGCATTGTATACATGCAGGTCTTGTGAGGTAGTGGCTCAGAAAATCTAAAAATATATTCATATGTGATTGATCCTTTTTTTTTTTTTCAACCTGGGAAAACACCAGAAGTAGAGATGCAGCAGAGCTGGTATTCAAAAGACACCAGCATTTTAGATTTAATAACAGATTCCCAATTATAGCCAAATCAATTACTATAGTTCTGCTTTAGGGTTTCACATATTCAGGTCTAACTTACATTAGGCTGTCAAGCATATCATTAAAGTGTTTTGCAGTTGCACGGCTCTAATATTGTACCAAGATGTTTACAAGCACTGAGGAAATTCATATTCATATGACTGGAATTCTGGATTTAGATTGGTGTCATGTACAATTTAGCTGAAGGAAACATGTGCTGTTTGGCTGGATAGGATGTGGATGTGCAATCCTCTTTTTTTTCCACCACTGGTGATAGCATGTGCCTCGTTATGCTGACAAGGAGCTTACTCTGCTGCTTCTTTTCAGGACACACAAACAAACCCTTACAGATTGTTTTGTTTGCATTAAGCATTTCTTGAAAGTAGGCATTTTCTAAAAAGAAAAATACACCTTGCTCTCCTTTGAAAATCAACAAAAATCCAATTACAGCTTTAAAGTTAAGAATTGCAGGTATTAAATTTGCCCTGAGAAAATGTGGAAATGGTACTTTGTGCTGGCATCTCAGGAATTACCTCAGTCACACAAATGCAGCACCATTACAAGGGCTCCTATCAAGTACTCAGTTACCATTATACATCTGCTGTTCAATATTCTTGTTAAAACCCTTGGCTCTTTCAGAGCTTTGCACATCTGACTTTGTCACAGTGCTTGTCCCAAAATGATTGAAATTGAAACATATATATATATGAGAAATCAGAAATGTTACAGATACACTGCAAGCCTAGAACTGTCAGTTCAGAATTTGAATTTTCTACTTCTTCGATGCAAGATGAAAGCAGTATCTTTCATTCTGTCTCCATAACATCATCAGCAACAGCATATCCCCAAAGACAGTGACAGCACAGGGCATCATCCTTGATAATTCAACAGACTGGTTACAGTTCTTACACTGGGAACCCTTCAGCTTAAGTGAATTTATCAAAATAACTGCATTTGTAATCTGAAAAAAACATCTAGAGGGGTTTTTTTATGTGTTTTTATGCTTTTAATAATCTTGAGTCCTAGGAAAAATAAACTGACATAATCCCATTGATGAATTTATCAGCATCACAGACATTTTTACCTCAAGTTCACAAGTAATTTCATCCCACACTGACATTCCAATATATACTATGAGACTTCTTTGTGAACCTAAACTTCCTGAAAACAAAGCTAAGCATCTTACTGGCATATCCAAGCTAACTTGTAGGCATCCAGAAAAAAAAAGTTTCAGGGAAGTCTCCACTATTCTTTGGTATTCTCTACATTAAACTTTCACAGTTAGTTATTATTTTATATAGTATTTTCCTGTCTCACTGTGTTTGAATGTTTAAGACAGCTGCTGATCTCAAACATATGACAGGAGCTAAAAATTAAAGCATAGTATCAAAGAAGTATGAGTAACACTCATTCATATATTCTCATTGGAAAGAAATTTCATTGCCAAAAGTGGACTGTCTGATATAATGTCGGCATACCAACAACTGTCTTGTGTGATTAACTCCTAGACAGTGATTTTTGCTACTTTCATGCAGACAAAAATCAGCAACAGTAATAACAACAAAAGAGAATTTTCATTGACATAATTTGCACAAGGCTTTGCCTGTACACCGAAAAGATTCTCCCACTGTGAACTTTCTATTGATGCTTCTTTGAGAGTTGCCAGGTATAACTTCACACTCAGCATGAACAAATCTAAGTATCTATTTTCCACCTTGCCACTCTGACTAATTTTTCAGTCTCTATAAATACCATTAACATCTTATCTGCAATTCAAACCACAGACCCTGGTACTGCCTTCAACGCAGATCTTCCCCAAGCCCTCAAAATGCTAAAATATTCTTATCTCACTTCATCTTCCTACACAAATTTTCTAAAGGGAAGACGTTCTTTTGTGTCTGAACAGATGAAATTAGCACCTGGCAGGTCTGGTTTCCAACACACTTCTGTCTTCTTGTCAGCCCCAACCTCCTCCATTTTACACCATGGAAATTCACTCAAAATGCTGCACAAAAATCAGCTTTCCTCCTAAATCCCACATACTCTGTCAACTCTTGTTTTCCTTCAGTGGCTGTCTTTTCTCTCTGAATTAAATGAGAAATTATTTTCCTGTATCACTGGTTCCCTACAGTGTCATCCTCTTATTTTTCCAACCAGTTCTCCATCTGTTGAATTTTCAAAGATCTTCCTATAGTCTCTTTCTGAGGCTATCTTTAGTAGTTGGAAACACTTGCAAAAAAAAAAAATGATGATGCAAATACAATTGACCATGACAAATGGTCCTTTGCTTCATTATATAGCTTTAATTTTTAGTTCTAGGTAACACTAATCCTAACAGAAATTTTGTCTTCTTGATTTTTTTGCTTGTTTAATCTTATTCCTGGTAGTGGACGCATGGACAGAAGACATATTTTAGAACAAAAATCATCAAGCTGTGAACTTCAGTTCTCTGTTGTGCACTGTGGATTCCCATTATAATTTCCTCCTTCAGATATACTTTTAAAATCTGAAAGTCACATCAGTCACACAGTCCATTTTTCTGAACTCTTCTCTTTCCCCCCCCAACATATTTTTATTTGAAACAAAAATAAATTCCAGACATTTTCAGCTGAAAACATCTAGAAACAAGTATGAATTTTCAGTTCTTAGATGATTCAAAAAGGGCAGCACATGACAAGCACTTCTGACAACTTTCAGTAAACCACTGACATTGGATATCATCCAGACCTCTTCCAGAGATATTTCCAGTACATTTCCATGAGATCTGTGATAAGGTTACCTCCAAATGTTTAAATGACAAATATACTGAAACCCTGGGCTTTCTCCCTTCAGTAGTTGGGGCTTATCTTCTCTATTATTCACAGACTCAACTTTCCTACAGTTTTCATTCTGTGTGCACATCAAAAAACAATTTAATTTTTTTCTACCATTGGTTTCATAGTGACTGGAAGACTTAAAAGAATTCTTGAGAAAATTCTCACCTCATTTGGACAACCACCAAAAATCCGTTTCTTGACAACTTCTTGTGAAACTAAATCTTTTCAAAAACACAGTATATTTACTTTCAAAAGCCCTGTACTATCTTTGTAGCTAATCTTACTTTTACTTGCTCTTTCTTATTACTGCAATGTTACCACTATTTACCATTATTCACCTTCTTCAGCTCCTTATGGACTGCTTCTCAGAAACCCATAAAATGTCAGAGCATTACAATTTCTCATGCATGTTGGAGAAATTTAAATATGCAAATAAATTTATTGCATGCAATGCTGAAATATCTGTATCAAAAAGCTGATTCCTTCATTACTAAAACTCTAATGAGATTCAGCTTGACATTTAGCACCATAATAGTCATTGCTCAAATTGTATTCTGCAGTGGGAGGTCCAAACTGAGGAACTGTAAGTAAAAATGTTGATGTTCAGATAATTAACATTTCAACAGGATTTTTTTGAAAATGCCCTATGACTCTCTTGTGCAGACTTCCCTAAGAGCTGTATTTAGCCTCACTTAAGGGAAAATGTAATTAGGCAGGATTTAAGAGGTCCCACTGGCTACTTCAAGCTCTAGCTTGACTTCAAAAGGACACTGAAGCCATTTACAGTGTATTCTTTAGATTTGTACCAAGATTTCCTAATATTTAATGGAGGTGCTGGAAATCTAAAGCAGTTTAAAAAAAAAAAAACAGGGAACAATGTAAAGCCAGAAGTGAAAATATTTAAAAGAAAAGAGGATTTCAAATCCATTTTACACAGCTGCATCTGCTGTGACAGTTTATTAAGCTGCAAGGCAAAGGATTTTTTCTTCCTTTCTGAAATATTTACCATAAGCTAAATAGAATTGTCACAGTGTCTCAAGCCACTGCTGCTGGAAAATTGAGCATGAGCATTGTCACATGAGAACATTACTTGGTTGATCCATCGATCTAAAGGGTGAGCAAAATGAGATCCAGTTGGGAGCCAAACCTGCAGCATTCAGATCTGCAGAAAGAACTGAAAATAGGAGAAAAACTGGAGAGAAGTAACAGGCTTTGTGCATTAATGGATGGAAAGCAGCAGAGAATTTGCTATTTTTTAAGAGTTTCCAACTTTTGATGATGTACTAAGCAGAAAACACCTACATTTGAACCTTTTCAGGAGAAACTGAAGAATTTCATGAGGGTTTTCTCTTTGAGAAAGTGACCACCTTGGCTGAGGAAAGTAATGCATAAAATAATGGCCTAGAGGGTTTTTTTAATTTCTGAAACCATTAATGTAAGGTATGAACATTTAAGTTGCCTCATTCACAAATACTGTATTAGTGGATTACTGCCATCTCTTCCCAGCCACCCTGTCACTGAAAATCTCTCTCCAAAACCACACACCAGCCACCAAGCCTCTAAGAGACATCAGTCCTCTAACTAAATCCTTCTGTGCTCAATCTTTGTTAAATTTGCAGTCATGTCAGATAAGTGTGCATAGTAACAAAAGAAAGGTTTGGACCTCCAAACTGGGCATATTATTTCAGCGGATCAGTTCCAACAATAAAGTAAAATGACATTACCCAGTTTTATTTCCTCCACATAAACAGGGCAGCTGTATGGAGTACAGGAGAGAAGAGACTGAGGGGAAAACCCACAGGAGCTAGAGGTAAATCCCACTGCCTGATTCCTGTAAACTTTTGCAGAAGTCAGCAAACCACCTTGGTGAATCAGGCCTCACCTCCTCGCATTTTCCCTCAATGTTCAGAGAAGTCATTGCACTCCATGTGTGTGTGCCACACAATTAAGCCCTGGAATAAAGATATTGACCTTTAAAAGCTTGTTCCTAATTCAAATTCCCCCTTTGAAAGCACACAAGTAGTTCTGGCACCTTTGGCCATTCATGGCTATTAACTGTTACCTGAAAAAGCACTGCAACAGAGCCTGCAATTAAATGTTCTTTAAAGTTCTACTCCTTTTGAATAAGAAAGAATTTCTGCACAATATTTATTGCAGTCTTCCAAGTCCTTTGGAAATATTTTCAGCTCTTAATTAGACTTAGAGAGAATAAACCCCTATGACATTGATAGGAAATTTTGACATTAATTATTGCATTGAAAGTCAAAGGTTTCATCATAGTATGTCACATCTCTAAGAAGCTATTACATGGGGTCTAAGAAACTGAAATACAAGCTGTGTCATGACTTACTGGTAGCACTAATTTTCCTATTATATATTCTATTTCTAGAAATTAATTTGTGCTGAAATTTAATCAAGCATAAGTTGCTATGTTCTCTCCTTACAATAACTCCCTACAAGTTTCTCCTCCTTACAATAACATGTGCAAATTCCTCTGACATTTTCATGATCAGCACAGAACCTTCAATTTCTTACTAAAGGTTCAACAGAGCTCTAATCCTCCTCTCTTTTTTGCAATGCAACTTTTTCTTTCAGGAAGAGGTTACGAAGTTAAAAGAATGGGGATCATCAACAGGAATTTTCTTTTCCAACCAGGTATGACTTTGATGAAACTTATGGACTTAATATATTTTGTAAAAAGTTGCATCAGCAGGAAGGAGAAATCATCACCATTATCATATATTTGGTATACCAGGCTTCAGAATATATCTGAAAATCAAAGCTAAATTTATAAAATGAAAGAAGGATAACATCTTTGAAAAAGAAGAATCAAGGCATTGATTTAAGGCTGAGAAGCAAAAAGCAATATCAGAAAATTAATGTTTAAGTGGGAAGGTCTTTCCTTTCTGAAACCAAACAGCTAGGGGCAGGGAAGAACTTAGAGAGTGTCCCTAGGATACTTCACCCATCCAAACTCATAACTCATTTTCATTTCCATCATGACCAGCAAAAAGCTCTCATGTGGCCCATTGTCACTGAAAATGTCATTGATTTGTTTGTTGGTTTGTTTTTTTTAATATTGACATAGTGATATGGATATTCACTGGTCATAAGAGGGTGGAATAATTACCTAATTAAGTCAGCACTGCAGGAAATTAGGCAAATACATGAAATATGCATGGATAATAGATCAGGATATTTTCCTTGTTTCTATCTGCAGCTCACACGATAAAGGGGAGGAGAGAAGCAAGAGGAGGAAAAGGAATAGGAAAGCAAGAGCAAAGAAGGCTGGTGTGCTGCATCTGCTTTGCAACCTAAAATAAAAGATTAAACAAATAATGAAAACCAGCTTCAGTTTCAACTGGTTAGTGTTGCATGAGGGATAAATCCATTATATATTCCTGATATTTAAAACTAATATTTTATATATATATATAAACAATTTTTCACTTATGTATGCTTTAAAAGTGCAGAGGATCCAATGTAGCTTTATAAAAAAAAAACTAAGACTTAAAACTGAGGTACACCAGTGCCATATTTAACCCATTCACCGAGTTCTATTCACTTAGGAATCCTGATTTCCTGACATTACTCCATGCCTGTTTTTCAGATTTCTAAAGAGATGCCTCTGGTGCTGGGGAAATTATTTTCCTTGTTTTCTCTGTCTACATTCTGTAATCCTGCTACTCTGCTCACACTGGTAACTTTCTGATTACTCTAGATTATTCTCCACTCTTCACAACACTCTCTGGAGTCTGGGAAGCATGTAATTCAGTCTCACTGGGCCTATTCATTGCAGGAAAGGACTAACAAATGGCTGAATACCTACTTTTAACCTATTGGAGATGATTTTCAGCGTAGCTTCTCTTATTGAACTCCTTTGTTTAGTCAAGAAACATAAAATAAAAAAATTAGCTGCCAAAGAAGGGTTATGAGTACCCTACATTGAAGTCCCATTAACAAGCCAAAACGATGGGGAAGTCATAACAAACTTCTGAATAGGAAAATGCGAAGAGCAAGGGGCCAAGAGTGATCTCTTTATATACAAAGACTTTTATTTTGCATGCAGTACACTGCCCTTAACACGAATTGATAAAATACCCCAGTTAATGAGAACAAGAAGCACTAACATCAGCATTCACAAGACTGTCCCTGAGAAATTCTGCACTTCTTTTCATACCTTATGCACAAGTGATGAGCAAAGAGTAAATCCTCATGTTTACACTCAGCAATACCACAGAACATCAAAAATTGAACTGATCTCAAAATAAACAGGATATTTGGGGAAAGAAGGGGTTGACCTCAGAGCTGCAGGAATAAGAAACTTGGGACAGATGAATATGAGTTTTTGATCAAAAAATTAATGTCCATCCTCTTATTCAACCAAACAAATATATCCGAAATAAATATTCTTACTGCTTTCAGCAGTAATCAGGTGCAGATTACTGCTCAGTAAAGCCTCAATAGCATTAACAAAACTTAACAATGAATGCTAAAGAAACAGGGAAACTAGTTAAAAACCAGGGCATATCAATAATCTTGGCAATAAAGTTGCTGAGGTCAAGAATTAAGAAACGTGGGAATATACAGTTGTAACACAGTTTTTTGTGCTGCATCCTAAACAGCCCAGAGCATGCTGTCCTGTATTACATTTTTCTCTAAAAAGAAATGTTACAACCTCTTGCTAAAGTGGCAGTCAGAAATCATGATTTCCTGACAGTAATATGTGACCATCACAAATCAAGCTTTCTGAAGGCAGCAGCTCTAGTTGCTATGTATCCTATGAAGAATGGCAGTTTTATAGAGGAAAACAGTGGAAACTACCACACTTAAATATTGTGATACAGACCACAGATTATCTACTGTTCAGGTCTGAACAGGCGTTTTTTGTTTTTTTTCCAAACAAAAATGATCTGCAGTGGACATGCAGGGCTGAAAAATATAAATACACACACATCTGGTCTGCATACCTTTGCTGTCTCCATTACACCAGCAGACTGTTACTTCTCTAACTCATCAGATTGTATCACTCATTTCCCAACTCCACTAATACAAAATTTAAAAATTTTAGGTATTACATTTCATGTATGCTGTGAGTATTGTTGCACATTTGTAAGAGTCTGATTACAAAGAATATCACTGTGATCAACCACTGACCAATAACTTTTTGCATAAGGATATTCCAAGTACTAGTTTCCATCCTTCTTTCTTTCCTTTTCTGATGACACATCAGTTATAATCCAGTTTGGAGACAAATCTTTGGGGAATTTGTCTCTATGACAGCAGTTTCTAATAAATGATATAGTCTCATGGTTCTACTAATGAAAAAAGGTGTTTTTATGGAGCAAAAAAAGGACAAATATAAATGGAGGAAGAAAGTTTGTTTCTGAGCTCTAAAGCTAGAGCATTTAAAGCATTTAATGGTATTTACTGAAAAATGCTTATGCTTACTCTTTTGAAGAACAATTTTTTTTTGTAAGGGAAAATTAAAATTTTGGTTATTATTACTGCAGACAATTCTTTTACTGAATGTTTCTGTCAACCACACACACAATGCAACATCCAATGCACCATTCAGCAAGCCAGCAGTATATTGCCTTTTCAAGGATGTGTTAGGGATCACAATAAACAGGAGTCAAGAGGAAGAGTGCTACCACAGGAGGTAAATGAGTTATATTTGCACAGCCTGAAAGAACAATGCAGAACTTTGGTGGAAAGCTTTAAAGTACTGCAAGATGAAAGAAGCAAAACCATTAAGTTTCATGGCAGAGATAGTGAATGAACTGGCCTACCTAAAAGGCTTAAAACTGTCTGAACTTTTTAATTGACTAAATGACCCTGTATTTCCAATGTTATTAGAATAGTTACAATATGCCTAAATACATCAAAATAATTTTTATTTTCTGTAGTCATTCCTCAAAACCAGTTTTATAAAACTATGTGTGTCCAAACTGATGTTCTCCAGCATCCTGTTCTTCAGGGTTTTGTTCTGTTCTGTTTTTGAAATCAAGTCTATAAATAACATTCATTGTTTTTAGCTAACTTGAAGAATTGTTAGATCAATCAGAGAAGTGAAAAATTGATTAGCAATGCACTATCACCAGCTTCAGGCCATCATCATTAACACTCCTGATGACCTCCATAAGTCTGACATTAGAGGTGATCATTAGACCATCTATCTGGTCTGCCTAGCATTTAGGATTTACATTAATCAAGACCAGGCTAGACTTCAGAATTCAGTCCACCAAAATCATAATTTCTTTCTGGTCCCTACCATTTCTGCTTGGTTCATGCCTCCAGGTATGAGAAGCTTTGAGCCTAATTAATTTTTTATCTGTGTATCTGTCTAATCCCACTAAGCTCTTTACTTTCTTGATATTTTATGGCAAAAATTTCCATTAGATAATTATATGTAGGGTGCATTTTAAAGAACAATGCTTTCTTTATGCATGTCTCTCCACACAAGCATCCCTTAATCTCCCACAGTTCCATAACCAATTTTGTACCTCTCAGAAATTCCTTGCTTGGCATTCAGACCCCCAGCAATTTATCTGACAAGCCTCACAGTCTCTGGTCACTGCTTCTTCTCATCAAATAAACTTGGATCTCAGTGAAGACATCCAACATTTTCCTTTGCTAATTTAGCTCTTCTGTAACATTTTCTTAGCATCCAAAGCAACTCTGTGTTCCCCATTTTTCATTTGCTGATTTTGGTTGGCATATGTGTGCCCTGAGCTGACCAATTTTCATGTGCCCAACATCAGTTGTAACTACACCTTTTTTACTTGTCCTTGTCAGCACTCCAGACCAAAACAGCTTCGTGACTTCACCTGTATTTCATGTTTCTTCAACTCCTCCTCCAGAAACTGCTCTTCCCCTACCAAGGCTGTTTATTTATCCCACAATTTCCTGTCCTTTTATGATCTTCATGTAACAGTTTTTCAGATAAACTCTTCCAAACTTTTTGCTAAGGCTTTATATTTGAAATAGTAGGTTCTGACTCAACTATGAACCATGAAGAAGGAAAGCAAAGCAAATATAGAGCTTATGTAGAAGTTCCAAGAAGAACAGAGAACAAAAGGAAGACCAAAAATCCTTCTCCCACCCAAGAAAACAATTCACATGAGACAACTGTAGACTGAGCAGCACAATCTAACCACAATTCTCTACAATTCATTTCTTCAAAATATTTTGTGGAGAAACCAACCATCAAAGTCTTGATACATCATTCAACATTTCTTCTCTACTTCATTAGGAAATATTTTTATAGGTTATCTTTGGATGTGAGAATTCTTTTTTTTAAAAAAATGTTTTGATTATACACCTTAAAAATTGACAATCTCTGATGGCAAGATGTTAATTTAAAATAAAGATACTCTGCTTTTATTATCTATTTTGTCAGAATGACACATCAAGTTGGCAATTTTTAAATGACACTTGATTGAAATATAGGCATATTTAATTTAAATATTTTATGTACAAATGGGGCCTACATAAGTAGACCAAAACACCATAATTACAGCTAAGTTTCCTTGATCTAGACACATTTTTTGTTTTCATTTGCATGCCTGAAATGCTAATTTGTTTTTTTTCCCTAGTCGAGGACTTTTTTTTTGTCAATAAATCCACTGTTAAAATTAAGAAAACACTGTAAGAGAATCAGATTTTTAATTGTAAAAAAAAAATTATTGCCTTCAGGACACCTGAGCTAATAAGAAACATCTTTAATAAATAAAGCATAGAGCATAATTTACTTGGAGTAATTAAACAGAATCCTGAAGGGCCATGATGTTCTGTATTGCCAACAGGTAAATCTTCCAGGAGACACAGTGAAATATTTTATATCAAAAAAGCTGGGCCCCATTTTCAAATAATGGCCAAGAAGGCCAATGGCACCTGGCTTGTGTAAAAAATAGTGTGGTCAGCAGGACCAGGGCAGTGATTGTCCCTCTGTACTCAGCACTGGTTGAGGCCACACATTTTTTTTCCTTCAGCAGATTCTATATTATATTAAGTTCATTTTAAAAATATTTCATTAATCACTTCCAAAATTTCTTTAAAGCAACCTGCAAGTCTAAAATGCTCTCTCATAGTTTCAGATTGTCAGGTTTGTCATTGTCATAGATGCATGGCCTCTGTCAGTCATAGATATTTACTGAGGAGAAAGGTCCAGTCCCTTTCCAGGGCAGTGATTTCTTTTTGAAAGGATTAACTACTTATGACAGAGAAAGTTACTTGCATCTGAAGAGAAAACAAAACACAGCAGCTTACAAAATGAGATTTCAGAATAATTTGGTCCATCTAAGTAGCCAAAGTCATTAACAAATTAGGTCATTAAGCTTTTATGAAAGAAGCTTTCTTCACTGTATTATTACCACTGAAATCAATTTATTGCCCTAGTTTAGAGAATCTAAAGAAAAATTCTTCAGCAAACAGAGATGGGAAATGTATCACATAATACAAACACAAAAGCAGCCTTAAACTCATTACTGCTCCCCAAAATTAACACAGATACTGTGTGTCTTCCTTCTGGCCAGCCTGATTCTGAAGTTATCTCCAGATCCATGGACTATCCTTTTTATTTCAAAGGTCAGAAAAACTGCACTATTCACTGTCGACATAGCAGAGATTACAATAATTAGAATGCAGCTACTCGGATTCTTTTGCTTCCATGTAACAAGTAAAACACCTCAAAAATAATACTAGTATCTAGAAGACCAAAGTTACATGCTCCTGCACAATTAATTGGATGCTGAATTTAGTTTAGTTTCATCTAAGGTCCAGGCAAAGGTTAAAATATTGTGAAGTGGACCATCTATTGAAGCCTAGAACACATACTCTGCAGTTTTAGTTTTTTCTGTGGAGGCCCATCAAAATCTAATGGCAATACCATAGAGAGTAGTACTAAATTAAATGGTGGCCAAAACAGGTTAGTTTTTATTAATAACTTCAAATTTTTCTATGGACTGTACTGATTTTATCTCAAATAATTGATAAACTAATGTGCACTTTAAAGGGTTGTCAGTCATTTGATATGAACATAAATGCTGCTCCAGAAACAGGATAACAAGAACTACAGTCCAGTCTCTAAAAAAACATCAATCAGTTTTAAACAAAGTTAAAACATGGCAGTCTGTAGTAGCTTAGTTTCAAAACAATAAACCATCTGCCTCATTAAATCATCAAGACTGCTCATCCTTTACTTCCTCTTGGCTAAATCTGTTCTCAAAAGTGTTGAGCTGTAGCCAGAGCTAATTCTCCATCCTTTCAAGAGCTGTTCCTCCTCTGAATAACTAAGCCTCATCAGCTGGCTCTCTCCCTCAGTCACTGATGCCCACCCCTTGCAGCTGGAATACAACATCCCATTATTACTTTCATTCTTTGGAAGGTGAATACCATAGGCAGATTAATAAGCAGGGGAGAGTGGTGGCCATTCTAACCAGCCCACCTACCTGTCCCTGACAGAAAATATAGATCTTCACAAGAAATGAGAAATACTGTGAGTGATTCTAATAAATAGACTAGCCAGCATCTTCCCTCAAGAAATCTTTCCAGTTAGGACAATCAAAACTCTGCTAATATTCCCTTATGAAAACTCCAGCAAACAAACATCTCATCTTATAGAAAGCACTCTGGATTTTTGTTAACCAGAAATTGACCTGCTATGTAATGAAGATTTTTTGCAGAATGAGACAAATATTTGACAGAAAAAATAAAAATACATCAAAACACATTTAGAATTCAAAATACATTTATTTTTCCCTGGAATAGAATGAGCTGATAAATCTACAGTGTGTGGCCTAACTTATGAGTCAAACAAGACCAGAGTGATAAATCTTACCCAGAATAACAAATAGCTCAGAGATTTTATATCAACACTATCAAAATAACAGAAAACATCAGAATAATTATGAGTATCACTAGGATGAAAGCACAACAATTATCAGAGGTAGCCAGAAATGTTTAGGATAGAGTTCTTCAGAGGGAGAAAAAAAATAAACCTGAAGAGCTCTTGTATTTTGTGAAGGAAAACTAATTTCATAAAATTCCCAGAGAACTTTTCCTGCATGTTTGCGACAGATATTTTACTAATAGCTGCTTAAGAACTTCCACAACCAGTGAGTCCTTTATCTCAGTGGACAACCTATACCAGTGCACAACTATGTTTACCTGCAGGAAGTTTAGATTTGCTTTTAGAAGCGTGTCTGCATGCCCAAAATGAGCAAAGCATTTAATGGGATCACTTCCTCAGCATTGAGGGAGGACAGAAGCTTAATCTAAACAGGTTTTATAATATATGTAAATATGATGTTTTCAGTTCCTTCAATAACACTGGGGGTGTAGGCTCAGTTTGTAAATCGCTCTAAACTCTATACTCTGAGGAATTATTGCTGGGTTATTACCCTCTAAGCATAGCATTTGTCAGCAGGATGTAATTCAAAAGGGGAAAACCCATAAGAGAAAAAAAACAAGTAAACAAGCAGGAACCTGTTGAGTCAAATTTTCAAGTTCTAATCTCAGAAATAACTGGAGCCCTCCTAGGCCTGACATCATAAATAAACAGGAGAAAGGTGCTTTCAATGCTAACACTGGACTCATTAATAAAACACTGAAGGGAATTGGACTCTGGATAGATCCTGCCCTGAACAATGGACACCCCCAATCTGGCAATGCTCCACCCATCAAATAACTTCAGAAGTCTGATCTTTTTAATAAGCAAAATTCTGGTTATCTCTCCTTGATCAGAGAATTAGGGGGGTTTTGAGGAATTTATCAAAATCAGTTCTTCCTTGATCCTTCATGCTGTGGAAGAAGTCTTGGAGTCCAACAATGACCATGTCATTGCTATTGACTTGGAGTTCTGTGAATCATATTTATTCTAAATGTTTTATTCAAAATATTACTAGTTGAGTCAGAAAATTTACTGAGCTCTTTTATTCCATAAGACTTCATCTACCTTCAGACACTCCCTTCCCTCCCTCTCTGTATTTACAATAGCTATTGTGCCATTTTGTTACATAGCAGTTATTCACTCCTGAAAATTCCACTTCCTTTTTTCATAGTAGTGATAGATGCACCCAATAAGCCATAGAAAAGTAAACTTGACACCACTTGCTTCTTCCATCTCGATTCCTAATCTGTTTCTACATTGACTCTTTCTCTAGTTAACAAAAAATGCTGTCTCTGAGCTCATATCAATTTTAATATTTACAACCTGCCAAAATGATTCACATTCCTTACTGAAGCCTTAGCTCAAGTGTTTAATTGATCAGGCTCCAAATCCCTTTCTTCAATATGAGCATTAAATCAATTTATCAGATCTGGCAACATCCCTCACAGTAGGAAAAAAAGACATTTTTAGTACAGATAAAAGCAAAATGCCTAATTCCTATTTAGTTAAGCATTGATCAATGACAACACCTTTCTGAAGTTTCAAGAGACCTTATATAAACAATTAGCTGGAAGTAAGAGGCAATACTGTGACAAAAAGGTGTTTGTTGCTCAGCACCAGGTCAGGCTCCACCTTTCCTTGGAGCACAAGCACACACAGACCCACCTGCCTCAGCTGGAGCTCCCAAAGGTGAGATCTCAGTGTTGCTCAGAACTACACAGCCTCTTTGTCCTTCCCCACCTCTGTGCTCCCAATTTACTGACACAAGGCAAGGGCAAGTCTAAATTTCACTCCATGAGAAAAACTTAAATGGTGATGAACGGGGTTGCTCAGGTTCTCAAATGTTTCTCCAGAAATCAAATAAGAATGGTTTGTGAAAACGAAGCTTAAAACAAATTATTTTAGGTAAATAAATCCAGCTATCTGCAAGCCCATGAACTGTAGTACTGCATTGTCTCCTAACAGCTTTATACTACATTTCAAGAGAGTGAAAGATCCAAGCTGAAGACAGAAAACACAAGATTCCTCAGCCTTGAGTGATCTTGCCTGCCCATCAGACAAGTAGTCCTGCAGGACAAGTGCTAAATATCCAGTTTGCTGTTAACTGAATGTCAATGAGAAATACAAGAAAAAAAACATGATTTTATGTTTCCATTAATCACCTTGCTCCATTCTAGCGGTCTTATTTATCTAACATAACCAAACACACAGACAAATTCCTAACTGCAGAAGGAAAGCCAACCAACAAATTCTTGCAATTCATTGGGTAAGATACTCCAAACTGAAGTGACTGCAAAGGTTTTATGGTACCTTGACCAGCTTTAAAAACCCTCAATTAAATCTGATCCTTCAGACAATATAGTTAGGCCAATTTCACATCCCATTTCTCACTTTTATAAAAGTTTGACTTTTCCACCTCAGCATGTCTTAAAAATGGAATACATTCCTTGCAATAATAAAATAACCACTTGCAAGGATAGGAGACATAATTTGATCATTCTTTAAAACAAAGTTAAACCTTTTTACCACGGAGTTGATGGCATAAATTTATATCAATACATAAATGTTCTACTGCACCTTTATTATAATTTCGAAATACTGACTTCTCACAGTCAGTCTGAAACCATGAGGCAAATCTTGAGTTCAGAATTTGATAGGAGCATTTGCCTTTTCTCTCAGCCATTACCAAGAAAGAACCTGCAGATTGGTTTTAACACTAGTCATTTAAGGGTTAGGCTTAGTTTGAGATCAGATCCAGTAATTTTTGAGTGATTTTACTAAATTGTGATTTTATTATGTTAAGAACAGTTCCAGACCTTGATGGACAAGGATTCATTTGAGTTTCATATTTAAAGGTAATGTTATACATGCTTACACTCCTTCCTTCTTTTCCTCTTCTATTTTGTTTGTATTTTAGTGAAATACAGATATCTTCTTGTTTACTGAATATAAAACAAGAGCAGGATAACATCTCTTTGCAAAGACATCTGGGTGAGCAGGCTTTGCTCCTCTGGGTAATTCTTTCAATAGAGTACTCACATAAAAAAGCAGCTCATGTGGGTGTGCAGCGAGTTACTGCACAGTGAGGATTGTTATCCAGTAATACAGATTTTTACCATTTCCCAAAAGTCTTACTAAAAGCAGATCTTGAAATAATTGCTCTATATCCTCTTGCTGTCACTCTTTTTCCATTTCCCCCGCCTCCCCTATCCTGAGCTGTTCACCACTGTAAGAGACAGCTACAAGTTCCAGAATTGTATAAAAGCAGCTGAAAGTTGAAAACTTCTTTCCTCTCTTTAATTGAAAAATATCTGGGGTTCGTGTTTCTAAACTTAAAATCAAAACTGTTCCTTTCATGTGTCTTTTATGACATGCTTCACCCTCGAGCAAATGCTTACACAGCTGAGAACAGGGAATTGTAGCAGAAACAGTACCAAAAGTCTAAACTGTAGTTCTATCTGGCATGAGCGTAACTGGTTTAGGTCTGAACTGGAGCTCACATCCTCCATCTCTCTATAAACTTAGTGTCGTGTTGACAAGGATGGTGAAAAGGTAAATTCAAGCTGCAGTGCAAAATAACAGGCGATGATGTAGCTGTGCTCTAAAGACAGCCTGGCAGGAGCAGCGTATCAACACCTGAAGTGAAAAAGTATAAAAAAAACAGAGCAGCATTTGGTCATGGGATATTAAAAAAAAATAGGTCAAAAGGAAAGAAAAGAGATAAAATGGGAAGGTTTCCATTTGCCTTTTGGTGTCACAGGTCTTAGCAATTTATCAATATTTTTAAAACCTCATATTAACCATAGATAAGGTTTGAACAAAAGTAAATTGGACTAGCATTCTAGAACATCACTGAATACGTATTTTAGCACCCTTGAACACTAAATGTCTTTTACTTTTTGCTAACCAGAACAGTAAAGATTATTCACCAGATGATTTCAGAATGAACTTGAAACTATCAGTCTTGTAAAGATTCTTGGGATTTGGATTTGACTGCAGTCAGTGATGAATAGTAGTGCTATGGGATTAAAGGAAAAAGGATTAAGCAATTAGTGTTATGAATTCCATATGTATATGCACATGAACTTGTGTGAATAGGTGTGCATACCTTTTATTTTTTTTGTAAATGTTTTTCTGGCCTTAATAAAACAGTGCAGAATATTTTGTTGCTGTTGATGGCATAGTTTCTATCAGCAGGTAGTGAAAATATGCAACAACACCAGTTATTTCTGTGATTGACTCTATGGCAGCAATATGTGAGGGCCATGAAAATAGTAGTGATTTCCTCTGAGACCTAAATGAAATGTACATAAAGGAAATTTTAATTTAGATGTTATCCTGCTGCCTGTTAGTGACCTTTTTCTAGCTTTTGCTCTCCCTTATACTGTATCAGTCAGGAATTGAAACTCCTGAATACTTAACAGAAGTTGCTTTAAAAATGCCAAAATACAATGGTTAGAGCAGATCTTTTTATTTATCTATCCCTTATCCATTTTAGTTACATCCTGGAACTGAAAATTGATTACAATTTTCCACTAACAAAACATCTTATATTAAAGTTTTACAACAGAGCTTTCATTAGTTTCTCTCCTAAAATGGAATTAAGTGAAAAAATAACTTTTCAAAGGATTGCGTTAAAGGATATTCCCATAGAATAAATGAATTCTACACCTGCATACAGTACAACATGCAACAGCTGTGATGTAAAATTTCTGTCACCCAACCCAAGTGACAGCTCAGGAGATTTCACAGTAACCATTGGATATGCCACTTTGCCATCTTCTCCAGGGATGGTGGGGAACTTACAGAACTACTTGTGAAGATCAAATACTTTTGCTTTGAGCATACACATGCTGGCACCAAACAGCAGGTCTCTCAGGTTTGGGGATTTTTTGAGGGAAATATACCTTCAGGCTATTTTGAAAAAATCTTCACATTTCTAAGACACAACTTGAATGTTATAGATTAGCTACTATCTGACTGCATTATCTAACTGCCAATAGTATAGTTTTTAATGATGAAACTACAAATAGCTGATACTAATTATAGAAGTTTAAATATTTAGTATATATTTGTCCTATGTCATTATGTTCCTCCATGGATTTCAAAGAAAAAAATCTCCATTTTGATTATTACAAAACCTCAAATAAGTGGATTTCCTGAAAACATTTCCTACTTTTCTCTGAAGTGAAAGTTTGCTTTGACTAGTACATGTACTTCACATACCACAGAGAACTTCTTACAGATGCTCTCAAATCCAGAGTGATCCACTACCACTATTCTCAGGAGCCATCATCATCGTGTTTAACAGCCAGAACACAAGTCAGAAGAGATGAAAGTGGTGAGAAATGCATGGGGGGGCCTTCTGGGAGTGCCTGCCTTTTAAGTCTCTCTCCCAGTCAAAAATAAAAATAACTTCTTGCTTATTGTTAGCGAATCCCATCCCACGGCACAGTATTCTGAATTTCACTTTTAATAAGGTTTCAACCATCCCACTGTAATAGGGAGGCAATCCCTGATGTGACCACTCAAGTTTAGAACTCCAAAAAAATCTTATTAAAAATTTTTCTGGTTTACCATACTGATTCATGGTATGCTGCCCCTACTAATTAAATTAATAGCTACACTTGCTTACTAAAGAGATTAACTGCTGCATTGCCCTCACTCGGCGGGTTAGTTGCTAGGCAGCTCTCACTGGGGATTTGGCACTGTGCTCTTATCTCTGAAGACAAAGGCTGCTGAGCATCTTTCACGAGGAGAATGAATGCTACACTGCTCTCACTGAGAGCATTCATCTCCATTTTTATATCTCAATAGCTCTCCTTTAATTATTTTAATCATTTGGTGCATTCTAGTGTTGCAAGCCTGTTTAATCTGGAGTATATTTCGACTTCTATGCTATGGAATTGTTTCCATTTTTCCCTCCCTTGCCAGTTTACAACCTCAAGATTTATTTCAAGTCACACATGAAAGTCTTGCACACCAGAGCATGCCATGATTGCTACTGCAGTAATATTCAGTCTGACGTTTAAGCCCTTCTCAATATTTTTCTATCCACTGAACTGTTCATTTCCAAATTTTTTTTTGCCTTGCTCACTTTGTCCCATACTTCAGTTCATACCTTGGAAGTTACAGCTTTGCTCAGCAGCCTCACTGTGCCAAATGCTTTGTCAGTGCAAGCAGCACAGGCACAGTGACATGGCCAAGGATGTGATCGATGGCACCAACAGCCTGGTCTTATTTTCTGCTGAGCAGCTGGACCTCCAGCTATCCAGAGATGGCTGCACCAACCCCCTCTGCAGTATCCACATGACTTCCAAAGAATAAATGACAACTTTCTTTTTGTTTTCTCATGGGCAATCTGACCTATTTTTCCCAGTGACTAGATCCACATCCTTAGCTCAGATCACAGCAAAACTGAAGAGACAATTCCTGTTCCTCAAAACAAACCCATCCAGACCCAAGGATTCAGTTTAAACTGGAAACAGAATTCCTTCCTGGATTCTGTCACATATTCTTGAATAAACAATAGAGATCCTAGAAGTGATATATATGTGTATCAGTGTTTTTCAGAATGTGCTTCCAGTGGCTCTACTTGTAAATTAATGTAGTGATTACTGAATGGGAGGGGAAAAATTGCAGCTGAAAAACATAGTTCTTTTCTCACTTATTTCTTAAGTTACATTAAGACTTACCAAATAATTTATTTCATTAAAAAAATAAATAAAATTTTTTTTGTAATTTTGTATAACCATAACATGCAAATTTATGCCAACTTGTGTTTTGCTATTTTGTTTTTGGTCATGCATCCATTTCTGACTACTCACTACCCTCTACATATGACTTATATAACATCATTATTCCTGAAAGCTCCATTCGAATGGATGGCCCAAATATTGGAGAGTTTGAGACTGAAAAACCTGAATAATTAATAAAATAGCCATACAAATTCAAATTCCATTGTTGAATAGAGAAATAATTCATATTCTTTGTAATGAATATGTGAGCACACTCAAGTTGAAATATTTTTTATAAATAAGAGGTCTACCCTTTTGTCCAACTGTGAGACCTGGCAAGGTTTCTTACAATTATGTAAAGCCAAAACCTGTCAGCAGCACTGCATTTTTTTTCCAAATATATACTGCCTGTGGATAGTACAAGGAAAAAGAAAGCACAAGTCAGTCAGCTCTGCTTCTGAAAAGGTCAAAATATGGATATTTTAAGCCTCAGCTGAAGCAAAGGAGAGTGATCATTTCTTTACAAAGTGTCAGAAAACAACTAGAAAGGAAGATCATGGTAATGTTCAACTCATAAGAATTAAATAGTATTCTTTTGTTTTTAAACAAAGGGTAAATCAAGGTGTTAGATGACCCAAAGATTTTGATCTTTTTCAGCACTCAAGGAATTGGGATGCGACAACAACAAAATAAAAATCAAGCTGTCAATTTTTTTTCTGTAAATATCAAACTGATGACTGCTTAGAGAAAAACCACAAGGTAACCACCCTGCTAGTACCTTTATTTTCTCTAATATGTCAGTTTCTTTTGACATTTCATGGAGAAATATTAAAAATATTCCAAAATTTGCCTGAAAATTTACCTCTTCTGGGACATCAGTTTGAAGGATAATCTGCTAATGATGCATTACTTACAGGGAAATACTTGAAACTGATATACATAATTTATACTGCAAAGTCACACAATTTTTTACCTCTTTTATTAGCACATTAAAAAGTGCTTTATAAAGATGAGAATACAGAGCAGAGACTGCAGTTTTAGGAGTCATGGGAAAATATTGCACTTGAATCTCAAAACAACCAGGACAAAAATTCTGGGAATAATATGTTCGGACTTAAAATAACTAAATATCAGCAAAATTTCTGATCTATATATGATAAAATGTAATGATGGTGATTATAAAATAATCCAACGATACACTGATTCTTGATAGATTTGCGTGGTCATGAAATCCTCTCTCTTTTGACCAATTTGACTGTTTTGATACAGGAAAGCACATCCATACCTGTAGGGTTTGCTACTCAAGATTTGCAGCCATGACAAAGCGAAAACCACACCAAACCAGAATTATTAACTTTCACTTTGGTTATACAGCCAAACAACTTTGAAGCATCCAACTGCTTGAAAAATCCATAGAAAGCTGTACAAAAGGTGATCCATAACAAAGGGCTTAGAAGTCAGTATGGTAGAACAGGTCTACTTTCACATAAAATACTTTGAAAAGAGGCAGACAACAGGTTTTCTTGTTGGTTTTTCATAAATTGTTGATTGGGAGGGTTTGTGGGTTTTTTTATTTTGATTGATTATTGTTTTCCAGAACACTCTTCACCTGAGGTGGAAGTGAGGTTTGGAAAAAAGCTTGGAAGCCAGGGGAGCTAGAGCAGAAGTCACCCAAAGATCACTGTGAGAGATTCCTCAATATCTGGTGATCTGGGGTATTCACTTCATGACTGGCTCACTGCTTACTGAGAAAACAGAAACCATTATAAGATCTAGTACAAATAAAACATTCTTCTTCAAAGTACATAAGAAAAGGAAAACAAAAAGAAATGCTCTGTGGTATTGGGAAATTCCTGTTTGTGCTATGCCAAAACCTTCTTTCATTGTAATATTAGGAACATTTATTTTTTTAATTTATCTCTTCCATATTTAATTTGGATATGAGACCAGTAGACAGGAAGTGGGATTCTGTTTTATACATACATAGATTTAATTATCACCCAAGCAGGCATACAGAGAGCATTCTTCAGCATGTACAAGAGAGAGGACATATATTTAAAAAAAAAAAAATTAAAGCTCCTTCAGCCACTACCATCCTCAAAATAGTCCCCAACTCCAAAATCAAAACAGTACATGGTGGCATGTTTCCTGTAGCTAAGAATTTATATCTCCCATAAATTAGTCTCTTAAGGTGGAAAACAATAGCTGTAACATTGATGGAGAAAGAGAACTTGTCTAAGAAAGAATTTCAAGTAGTGTCAGCCAATGTACTTTATTAGAAACAAAGTAGTTATTGGAGATTTTTTTATTTTCTTTTTAAGGAGACATCAAGATGAAAGTCATAGACAGATGCAGAGAAAAGGCACCCTAGACAGCAGGAAAGAAAGAAATTTAACCTCTAGTAGAACATTTAAGTCATTGGAAACAACTTATAAAAATATCTTCCATATATCAAGTGACAAATGAAAAATTTGAAAAACTATTTTATACTACGTTCAGCAGAAAACTCCCAGGTTGTGGTGGCATGTTATGAGTCTGTCTGCTATGACATCATTTGAGTGAGTTTTATAAGTATTTCTACACAGATGTTTAGACAGGGCTGGTTCTGGGTTCATGAGTTGATCTAAAGTCCCTGAGCTTAAGAAGAGTTCAAGCCAATATAATCAGATAGCCCACATTTCCTCTCTGCCCTCCTCCTATTGCCTGCCTTCACCTCAAATCACTGCTGACATCATCCAGGCATTTTAACTGGAAATTATGGAATAAATGCATTAGTCCTCACAAACTGCACTGATGATTGCCCTTTTAAGTGCATTATGCATCTAACGTGTCAGAACTGGGGGTTTTGACACTGCCTGAAAGATTGGGCATGTGTGTTAAGGTTATGTGTTAAGGCATATTGTTAAGGTCATGAGTTTCATAAATCAAAGGTATGAGTGAAACTTTGTTTGCTGTCAGTAATGTACAAGCAGATATTTTTGTAAGGATATTTTACCAAATGCATCTGGAACATTCTGCTGACACAGGATATCAAGCAAGTCCAGTGAGGTAAATGATGTGACAGCAAAAAAGAATGTAGAATATATGTCAGAGCAAATGACTGATGCAGCAGCTAATAAAATCAAATAGAAATACAGTTTTTACCAGGGTAAGGTAGCACAAGAGTGCTAGTCTATGAAAATTAGTATGATTCAAAAAGTATATCCAGTCACTGCACTATGCCATCACAGCATCTAATGAGCCATGATGATGTACTGTGCTAGATTAAGACATTTAGAAGGTCCATAAGGGTTGTTTGGAGTAAGAATAGCTTTTATAAAGTGGTTTATATTATCAACTGAAATGCTTCTGAGTATGAAACTTTTTCAGTAGTATTATACTTGCAAGATTGCTGGAGGAGAAGAAAATGTCCTCATCAGTTGTTCTTGTTTAAAACTTAACCATGCAAGATTAAAGGGAGAGAGCTTTTGTTGTAGGCACTCCAGATATAATTCTGATTGAATATAATTTTGGAAAAAGCTTTCTCTGTTTTCATTATTGATGTTCAGAGTGAGTGTCATATTTGGAACCATTGTTTTCTTTACTTTTTGGTCACAATGATTAATCACACAAGACTTGTATCCAACTCATGCACTGAAACTCTCAAAGCCTTTCCAGAATTATGATAAGTAGAACACTAGACAAAAAAAGACAAGATGTGATTTTTCCCCATGATACACTTTTGCCACTACAGAGGCTGCCAATACCACTGAACCCCAATCTCTTTCACCTAGCAAGACATTTTAATATGAAGATAAATCTCCAGAGAGCCTCAGAACACTTTAAATAAACACATACAATCTGGATTCATTAAATTTCAAATTTCGAGTTTGGTGGTTTAATCACAATAAAAAGTAGCATTTTTTCCTCCTTTTTTATAACTTCAGAGAATATTTTACAGTATCTCACCTAATAGAAATTTATAAAGGTAAATACTTGAGAACTGTGGTGCTATCATATCTTCCTGTTCATTTTAACTGGGGTGAATCAAAGGAGTGTTACAGTGGAAGCAAATACTTCTGGAAGACAGCATACCTCCACTGAATAAACAAGAAAATTCATACTCTCAACAGCAAGGACCTGAAAGAGTACTGCCTATACAGAAAAATAAATAAATCTGCCCTACTGTTGAAAACTGAGGCAAAGAGTGTGTCAAATACCTCAGACTTTTCCTGATCTTTGGTGACTACATTCCCCCACTGTGTCTAATAAAGAATGGAGTTTCTTTCTGCCCCTCCTTTTGCCATTAATGTATTTATAAAAACATTTTTTATTATCCTTCACAGAAGTGGCCAGATTAAGTTCTAATTGAGCTTTTGCCTCTAATTTTCTTCCTACATGACCTAGCAACATCCTTAAATACTTCCTGAGTTTCCTGCCCCTCATTCCAAAGGTGATACAGAATTCCTATCTCCTACTTTTAGAGCAAGGTTTTATAACTGTACCTAAAAATCTCCAGCTGGTTGTCAATATGCCTGGGTCTGAAAGAATAATACCAGTACATGATTTTTTTCACCCACTGAAAAAAAAAACCTCCTAAAAATTTTGTATGAGAAGATTCATTATTCATAGAGCTCCAAGCAAAATCCTACTTAGAAGAATCCCCCAGTGTCAGTCAATAGGAATTCTGCAAGATTAAAGCAAGCAGGATTTGGCACTGAACCTCACTGCCAATGCATTGTTTTCTCCTCTCTCACTCTTACAATGGTCATGCTACCAAAATCCTTATTTTATTACGTTTTCAATAAAATGTTTGTACAAAAAGAAATTAGTAGCTTAGTTTCAGGTAAATAAGACAATCCAGTTCATTACACAAACACATTTTAGATATCTAATAGCAAGAGAACAGAATTTCTTCCTCTCCCTTTAATGTTGCAGATATCTGTGAGTCTCCCTATCCTGGGAAAAAGGTGATCTATACCTATAGCAGAATGTGAGCTTAAATTTTCTTCCTGTTCTTATTTTGTTTTCTGTTGAGATTTCTGGATCCAACATTATTTCTCACTACTCGAGTGAACAAGAAGTTCATTTTAAAAATAAATAAGGTTGAAAAGTCCAACCTAACAGAGTCATAAATGTTGAATAATTTCATTTCAATGTATGTCTTCTTTTTTACCTCAGAACTGGAAAGGAAAATAAAAACCCTCTAGATTTTGTCACAGATGAGCAAGTATCATGGGTGCTTAGGAACAGTTACTCACATCTTTGAAAATAGTATTTTCATGCACTTTGTGGACCATTAAAATGATCTAATTCATTTATTTATTAAAGGATTGCTACTCAAAGCTCAGTCCCTGTGCTGCTTGCAGTACCAGAACACTCAAAATTACCTGGTGACTGAAGTCTCACAGTAACTGATATTTCATTTAACTATTTTCACTAAAACAGGTAACTCTGCAATCACCCATGCCATGCTGAAGTAAATCTTCTCCCTGAAACCTGAGCCTCCAAAATGACACATCTGGCACTTTAGGAGTTATACCTTGAAGTTGTACAACCTATAGGGAGTATCAAGTGTGTGGCAATGAGTATGAACAGCCTGGTAGAAGAGGCAGCTAACACCCACAGTTTCTTTTTATAGTAACATATGTGAAAACAAGAAAAATAACCCAGAAAAAAAAAAAAGTTCTTTATTCAAAGCTCTAGGAAAAACCTACTAACACTAGAAACAGTTTGAGTTTTTCCCATCCATAAATCTGAGACCAGAAGCTACTTTAATCTTCCTCAGCCACCTCTGTTTGAAGACAGCATCAAATACTAAGTGTGTTTATGAGAGCAGAACAAGGTAGGACTCCCTGCTTGGGGATCACACTTGTTTCATTTTAATTAAGGAATACTTTGCCCAGGTTCCCCAGGCTAATGCAAGTCTAATTGAAGTCAATACTAAGTCCAATACCTTGCCATATGTGCAGTCTAAATTCACCTCCTAAGCTCACCTCAAGCAGATGAGAGTACTGCACACAGGCCTAATAGAGCCTGCAAAGGGACAAAACCAGTTCACATCCCCTGAGATGACCAACAGCCAGCACCAGCAGCTGCTGGAAACTGAAAATAGAAAGGGAAGATACAGCATCAGGAGGAGTCAGATGTAGTCAGTGAGCTCAATATGCACTCTTCTGAAAGAGGTGGGTAATTCAAATTATTCACCTGGGGGTACAGTGATGCCAGTGTTAAGCCTTCACTTTTCTTTCTCCAGCATCTATTTCACAAAAATTCCGAGTGCCAAAGCCACCCACTGCCGCATCCGGGTTTCTGGACAGCGAGAAGTTAATTCCCACTAACAAATAACTACCAAACCCAAACATTATATCAATAATTATCATTTTTAAGCAAAAAGACACAAGGGAAATGAGGAATCATAGATTAAGAATGAAAAGTACCACAAGTTACAGGTTTAGCCCCTCTGTGAATAGAGCCACTTACTGAAGGAGTTCTTTACAGAGCTCCAGGTAGACAGCCAAGAGATAAAGTGATGCAGGTGCAAATCTGCATTGGTTACAAGCAGTCAACCTTAGAATCTAATTCCAATTTAACAGTAGTTTTAGTATTACAAGAGATTATCATCATCACTCCTCAATAGCTTCAACTTCTGAAGCTTTCAAAAGAATAGACAGTGAATTGAATTCACCATTAGCCTTCCACCCTTTGAGACCTCGGTACAAAGAACCAATAGCTCAAGAGGTACCTACTAATGCTGATAGACTACTTTTGGTCCCCAGTGTGTTCAAATGCCCCTCACACACTCTCCAGGGTTCCTCACTCTGATCTTGTTGGATTTACCTTGCCCTCCATCCAATTTAAAGTGAAAATTCCAGCAGTCACAAATATCTGACATCTAAACCTCCTTGTGTTTGATGTTCACATACATCAGTAATGCTGAAGTAATGCCAGATGCAGAAAACAGCACCACCAGTTAAAGATGACTATAAGTCCATCCCAAACAGTGATGAAACAGGGGCTGGAATCTGAAGTGATCCAGACAAGAAACTTGCAGGAGACTGCTATTTTACTAGCAGTCTGCATCAAACACCTCAAGATTTCTTCAGCAGAAGATGAAGCAGAAAAAGAGTTTCTAAGCATGAGACATGCTTGTCCCATCTCACATATGGCTCACAGCAACTGTCTCCATGCTGCTGGTCAAAGGCCAGGTGAAGGAGCACAGAGGTGATCTGCAGCCCTTTGTGTAGTAACAAAGCCTCACAGCCCAGTACAGACATGGCTTAATTATGTCTGTGTCAATTATGCCAGGGAAACTGGCTGAACTGCACAAAGGGTTATGGCACATACGCCCTGTGAAAGTCTCAGTCATGGTTCTGAATGTGAAGCTACAAAGGAGCACTTTCAATTCCCCAAGACTTTAGTAGGGGCTGATAACACTTGCCCTTCACAACTCACACCTCAAAACTTCTCAAGACCTCTGTAGTTTATTCATAAGCTAAATATACCCAGGGAACAAACACGTAAAATATCAGTCTCTTTTCAGAGATAACAGCCTGGACTGCTTTGATATGAACAGCACAGAGATCTGCTGTGAAGAATATAAAACAGCTGAATTCAATAAGAGCAGTCTCTATTAGAATTTTTTTGTTACTTCTGCCTTTTAGTCAATCAAAAAAAGAAGCAGCAACAGAAAAGAACCATTTAAAATGGAAACAAACACTGTGTACTGCATATCTGATATAGAAAGATTTGATATTAATGGAAACCTATCAAAGTGGTATTAAACAGATGTATTTGGACAACACTTCAACAGACAATGTGAATAAATATGACTTATTACAGATCCTTGCTAATTTTGATAAAGAAATTTTGAACACTCAAAAGTCAGACTTTAGTCTATATGACTATCAGACTATCTACTATCTATATGTAGATAGTAGGCATCTAGTAAAGAAAAGAACAAAAAAACTCCAGGACTTTCATGTTGAGTAACTGTAAAAACAATCAACCATTCAAAAATCCACAGATTTCTTCTTCCATTTACAGCTTGCTTCACCCTTGCTTACTGCAAATAATAATGTACCAGTGCATACAGCCGCACTCTTAACAGAAAAGTTCCAGAGGCAGAAGAAAACAGAACCATAAGGAAGAAGCATGTTTGTCAAACTTCTGTTTTCTTAAAGTCATATTTCAGACACAAATGTAAAACTAGATTCAAATTATATGATCAACACTTATAAAAAAGTGGAAGCAAGGCCCATTTGAATCCACCCAACATTGAGAGCAGCTATTGCTGTTTGGATACTGCTGGATCTTACTGCTGGGTAGTTCACTCAATTCACAGGACTTTTCAAACCCATTTATAATTTCAGAGGGGAAGAAAGCTAAGAACATCAAAGTCTCTTGTATTTAGCATATAGACCTTTTTGCCACTTCGGGCTAAAGACCTTTTCAAAAATGCTCTGTCAGCAGCACAGCTTTTAAGGGTAGAATGAGGACCTTGAAGTTGGCATCCCACTGTGTATTCCACCACTGTGCTGCCTGTGGAGTGTGAAAAAAAGGGCAAGGATGGTTCCTAAAGTCTCAAACACTCCCTTACAATGACTTTTATCCCTTTGAAGACAGAAAGAAACGCAGCTAATGTGTTTACAAATAGGCTGGAATTTGCTACTTTTTGAAGGAAACTCACAAAGGACACAAATGCCTCCTGGAATCTCATTATGTTATTTAAAGGGATATTTTTGGGGCTAGCAGTTCCCTCAGCTTGAGCTCTTTTTAATTTCACCTCTTTCAAAGGTTCACGCAGTTTCTCAGATTCTTGTAATGATTCATGGCTTCTGTCTCAAAATTAAAACAATTTGAAGTATCACTGATCTATGATAATAACAGAGGGAAGCCTGTCTGCGGCAAGTTAAAAATCCATCCTTACCCTTCATCTGTTGAAGGGAAAGTGTTAAAAATTCAGCAGACGATATACTCATCCCTTTGCACCTTTATCAATACAGTCATTCATAAAAGCCAATTAAGCAACATGGAAATAAAACACAGCAGTCCCAAATGAGTAACTCTGAAACAAGCCAATGTGCACAAGTAATAGAAGACAGTATACCCTGTGAAGATAATGACTGTAAATGTAATCCTTCAGCACACCCTAAAAAGGAGCATTAGAGTGTGAAAGACTGCAAATATGTAGCATAAAGCAGCCTAACAAGTTTCTTTAAGAAACACTTTAGAAATAAACAGGTAACAGGAACAAAGCCTCAGAAACAAACATAATTTAATATTATCATGTACCCCACTGACTGGCGTACAATTACTGCTTAAATAAAATAAAAGGCCATACAATTGTTTGGCTATCTGCTTTTTTAATTCTTGGTTTTCTATTTTAGAGCATAAAATCTGTACAGTAACTTTTTTATTTAAATCTCTGATTTATTCATTGCTTACTTTTCAACACAAGTGTTTACTCAGTTCCGGATTCTTCAGTTGCTTTATAGACTCTCAACAGGACCATTCCAATCAGTGACCGTGACAAAGAATTTTTCCCATAACTCTACTGTTTTAAGACTCACATTCTGGCAATATTAAAACCCACAGCACCTTACTATATTTTAAATGATACACCAGACTCCTCTGCAGAAATACTTCCTTTTTATCTAATCTAGCAGTAGAACAGAATTTCTTTTTATCTAATCTACATGAGTTTTCTACACTTCATTTTATCTATGACCATTCCAGCTATAGATAATAGCTAGATAATAAATAACATCAGAATGGTTCAGGGTAACACAGCCAAATCTGGTTTGCCTAGCAATATACAAAGGTACCTCAATGTGTCATTTGTGGTAGAAATTAAAGATTACAGCATGTGTAATGTCCTTTAAGGCAGTAGAACTGGAGCCACATGGTATCAACAAGTAACTTCTATGAAATCATACTTTTTCATCACTCTAGTTGCTACTAAGTCCCCACTCATCCCCATAATTTAGATATGATTATCCTCCTTTCTAATCCTACATTGTCTATAACAAACGCAGTTAAATTTGCAGTACATATGAATCAAGCTGCATACTCCTGAAGTCAGTAATTTCAGTAGATTTTGAGCACTTCCATCTCACTAATGCACAGAAGTGACCACATAAAGGGGGGACAAAAAGTAACAAGCAGGTCTATATACATCACCTGTAGTATTTTGTTGGAAAAAGAATGGCAACCAAGGGCAATGCTGCCTTGGCCTGGAATCTTTAAAGTGCAATTAACCAATTCTGAAATTCATAAACATTATGACATCTATTCAAGATATTAGCAATAATGTCATCCAGCCACACAAGTTCAAAATGAAATATCATTCTCTCAGGACAAAGAAAAAATAAGGGGTTTAAATTCCTCTATTACTCATCTCCAATTTGAGTATTGGAAATGCAGTCTCAAGGAATATTTTCATGCCAACACAATTTGAAACACTAGAAACCTTGCATCAAAAGTAGAAAGGTGACAAGATCCAGATTTGTCCTTATGCAATGGCAGTGCTCAGAATTTCGAACTGTTATTGCTGACTTTCAACCAGTTATTTGCCTCTGAATTTTTCTGCACTACAGCTATTTTTTGACAGTTTCAAACTGATTGTAGGAGTAGTTCAATATATTCGCAAAAGTGAATTTAGTAGCGTGGTCTAGTTGTAAACTCATCTGGCTTTACTTTCTGCATGATCTGTAGGCTAATCTAAGGTTAAAACCTGATACAATGTGACTTGAGAAGACCAAATCTTTATTATCATTAAGAGCATTCTGAAGAACTAAAGTGAAGACATATATTTATGGTATGTTTTATAAAAACAGCTCTTCTGGGCTTTCAACATTTACTGCTCAGGGCTGACCAACAAAATGTTATTCCTTAAACCACAGAAAGCATGCCAATTTAAAAAAAAAAGTTGATCCATTAAGGTGACACCAAGAAATTTCAAACAAAATAAGCCTCAATATCTACTTTGCATCAATAATTCAGTGGTTGTGTCATTCATCTTTGCTGGAAGACAAATTTGGGCAAGTTTAAATCTTGCAACAGGGCCAGTCACTCCTGACTAATGCTAGGGCAGGTAGATCTAAGTTTGCTCTAATGAATGAGTTGTTACATAGGGTGTAAAAATGTACTGTTTCCCAAAATATATATCTCAGAGGGAAGCTCCATAAGATGACCAGCTCACTTCCTCCTGGATGAAATTCATTTTGCCACATCCCTCTCGCTCTTCTCTCTCAATGCATCATCCCACTGTCTGAAACCAGCTTTGACACAGGCCACAATATTTACGGAGTCAGTTCGGCCTCCTAACTCAGCAGAAAACTATTCACAGGTTTTGTTTCCTCTGGGAGAGTATTTCACATTTTTTATTAGAGTTGGTACAAGCTAAAAATAAATAATTTCTTGCATTGTCTTTCATTATGTTTAGAGTTGCATCAATCTCTGAAGTATAACTTAGCAAACAAAACTTAATTATCTATTTTGACTATTATTTTCAGCAAAGGATCTACAGTGTTTTTGTTTCAGTTCTGTTAATTTTTGCATATGGCAAATTTTATTGCATTTTAATTACAAATGCTGATCTTACAATACTTCTGAGTATGAACCTTTCATTGATACCAAAAGAATAAGGGTAACTAGAAGTTAATCATCACAAAAGAAAGATGGTGTGGCCAGATGAGATGAGCCCTTTTTCCTGTAGAGAAAGGGTCAGAGGAGAAAAAGACACCAACAAGGCATGAAGAAAGCTGGGACTTCCTTCATCAATGAGTTCTTGGGACTGGTCACCTTGAGCTTTCAAGGGCCAGAATCATCAGTCTGAATCAACATCAATTCAGTGGTATTACAAATCACAGCTCAATTGGGATAAGATTTTTAAAGGACAGATTCTTTTGTATGTGCAGTGATAATTACTGACAGGTGAAGAACTAATCTTTGGCCATGTGCACTGTCAACCCAGTAAAGAGTAAAATCTGAAGTCTAAAACTCCAGTGATCTATCAGACATTCCTGTCACAGCAATTCCTAATTCCCAGCTGACACACAGACTTAAACATATTCAGGTGCAACAGAAGAGAGTGAAGTAGTCAAATGCTGCCTGGTTTTCCTTAGAGGTTTTCCAAGTGCTCAGTGCTGTGTGCAGCAGCACCACAGCATCCCTCCAGCTCCTGCTCTGCCTGCACAAAGCTCTGATGAAAGCACAGGAGCAGCTACAAGTCAGGGCAATAACTCTGCAGCTAGAAAGAAGGCAGTATAAAGCTGACAGCATGAGGCTTGATAAGCCTGCATTTGTCTATTCCAAACAATCTTTGCAATTGTAAAGGAAAGCTCTAGCAACCTCCAGTATGACAACTACTGCTTCACCTCCAATATTCTCATAAAGAGTGGCAGTCATGTACAGTAGTTGAGGATGTGCAACAATTGCAGATATATATATGCACACCTCTATATATAGGTATTTTAACTACCTATTGAAGAAGACTGCTTACTATTGCAATAATTTCTGTATTTGGATTGAAATTGATGTAGTCTTCAAAACTCCCACTGAGTTTGTAAGGCCATGGCCTCACCAGTGGTGCGTCCTAAAATTCATTCTGCTGTTATTAGATACCATTAAATCTGCTGACCATGTAAGTACATTGTCTCATTAGTCAGCCTCAGTATTTTGAGGTGCATTATAAAATCCACAGTATCATTCTGCAATGGCTGCAGAGCAACTGCAACAACACCCAAATAAAATATGAAAGAAGAAATATTTTTATTTTCATCTTTATATTGATGTCAAATTAACTTGAATATCATTCTGTTTTATAGGTTAATAAAATACAGGAGAAATTAATTATCAGTAAAAGTAAATATTTATGATGCAGGCACAATGATAACTGAAAAAGCCTCTTACTGGAAGTACTTGCCCTAAAGGGTAAGAGTTATGTCAACCTAATAACCACACCAGGGGTTATGAAAAATTTGCACATTGCCTGACAGCCTAAGGTAAAGTCTTATGGTAGCTCTTCAAGTGGATAAAAGGGAAAAGGGAATGCAATGCAAAGTGGTACCATTTATCTAAATCAATGGAGACATTTTCTACTGCACTGACCTTCACTGTATCTTGAGGAGCATAAAAAGCATTAAGGAACATTTTAAAAACACCCAAGGGTTTTCTTTATCTGGGTTTTCTCCCTGATCAAATAAACTGGAACTCTTTATTGCAGATATTTCCCATATTTCAAGTTAATGTACAGCTCTCTGCAGCATAGCCACCTAAATAATCTCAACACTTCTGTGGGCCCTGACAGTCTCTCAGAAATGTCACATTCCTCCCATGGCACACATCCCTCAGAGCAAGAGCTGTGCCATGTCCCTTTGCACTGACACTGACTGAAATGATCACCCTTAAGATAACCAAGGAATGGACTGAAAGGACCAATGTTTAACATCAGTGCAAGTACTGAAGGCTGGAAAACCATGAGTGTGTGCAAAGTGATGTTGTATATAGGATTAAGCTCACTTGCATCTGTTCTCTTATTCAAGTGTTGATGGGAAGTAATATGGCTGACAGGAGGGTCATCTCTCTCTTACCCAAGAAGAAGAGTAAACTCTTTACTCCTGGCTCTTTCCTCATGAAGTCTCAGATTTAAATCAGGCAGCAGTAACACTGTTCCCCTAAACAAACCTTCAGTAAGTCAAACTGAGCAGGTTCTGGAGCCTATACATCACTTTAGCACAACTGCATCATTCCCTGCTCAATCAATTTACAAAGGTGCTCAGCATCAGAAAACATGCAGATATGAAATAAAAAGATATATTGCATTCGGAATATTTATAGAGCTTTAGTCTCTGAACTCTTTGATGGTGATCCACGTGAACTAGATTTTTACACCAGGAGAAAATGGCAAAAGCAAAGTCTGCACACAGACTGCAAAAGTGTTTCATCCATTGTGCTCTTTATATCTGTAGGACTTAAAGAGCACTAATAAATTAGCAAGGTTTAAATAAATAAGACAATGATAAACCCACTTCTCCTTATTCCTGCTTATGGTAACATAAAGCACTGCAATAAGCTGTGGCTCCTGACTACATGAGGTGTATTCAAGTCTAAAAATTATCTTCAATCTCTGTATTCTTTCCAGTAATGCAAAGCAGACTCTGGGCAATATTCCTTAGAGACATGAAACACAGAATAAATAAAAGGTTGGATTTACGTAATTCCTTTATCCATGTTCTCTTTTAATTATACCTCACTATTGCCATTAAAACATTCTGTTTGCATCTGAATTTGAGTCTTTTCATACTTCCTTTTGTTTTTTTAATAAGCTCTAAACATGGAGGTCCATTTGATCTGTCCTTTCCCAAATTTCTCAACAAACATGTACTTGGTTTTAAGAGGAAATCTGGTCCAAAATTTAAACTAAATTAGCACCTTTCATATAAGAAATGCAATGAGGTGTGCAAAGCCTTTCATTTAATATCACAGGAGTGACAGTATATCAAAAGTAAATTTTATCAAGTATAGGATAGTGAATTTCAAGCTCTTTATATTCTTTTCATACATAAATTATCAAACTTATCTGCATGCTCTATAATTTTGAGTTCAAGTCACTCGAATTTGAGTTTCTGTATACAATTAGTAGTGTCTGCACTGCTGTACTGTGTAATAGTTCTTTTAGTTCTCTGTAGTTTTTCTTTACTATTCACGCATTTTTCCTTATTACGCTTCTAAAGCATCAGATTTATTTCCAAAAAGTTTAAAAGACACATTCTTCTGCTTAAAAAGTAAACTTCAGATAGCAATTACTATCATCACTCAGATCATAAGTTTATTCCACAAAACCTGACAACAGTATAGAAAAGTGACAGAATGTGTGTCAATGACATTTATTAAAAATCATTGATCAGAATATTGGAAATACGTTGCCTTAAGACTTGTCATGGGGATTCATGTTTTATGTCCAAATCCAACTGCTGCTTTTAAAATTCAGGGTAAAGATCTGTTTCTTTGAATTCCCTGCATCTAGTCTCTAAATCCAACCCACAGAGGAGTTCCTTGGTTTTATCCTCTCTTCTCCTCAAAATTAATGCGAGTCATATAAAGTATCTGACATTGGCAATCACTCCTTTATATTTAAAATATATGTAGCTAGAACAAATGTGTGAGTGGCTTGGCTGTGTTCCACGGCTGTGCTGCTGTGCTGGAACAGCTCTCCACCTCTGGCACATATTGCATGTTTTAAAGCTGTCTGGTGGAACAGATAAATCTGGGCAATCGCCTGTTCTGTAATGATTTCTCCTGACATTCTCAATTACGTTTTGGAGAGCCTTGAGTACAACATTTCCAGCAGTTCCCTCAACCCAGTGCATAAATTTTCTTAAACTGCAACAGACTGCTGTGCAAGATTTATTTGCTGAGCAGTTAACTCTGGTTACACCATCAAAAGCGGGAAGTGAAATTGCATCAAATTTCACCAGCAGTAATTAATTTTTTATTTTGAAGGGAAATAGTAAGACTCGAGCTACAAACAAAGAATAAATTCATATAATCACAGCACAGAGGCATTTCTTTAAATTTCCTACAAATCAACATAGAATGCAAGCCATCACATAAGAAGGTCACCATAAATATTATTTGGGACCTTGACATAATTTTGGCAAGAGGCTAGAAGTTAAAGAAGGTATGAAGACTGTGCTCTGGAAACATCATTTAACAACAGGTTAATTTCTATCAACATATATACTTTTACATTAAATAGAAACTTGGGTAACTAAGTTGATAGGAACTTAGTGGATTTTAACCCTTGCCTGTAAAATCTGACATATTTGAAAACTTATAAACTGACGCATTTTTTTGGAGGGGAGTGGAGAAGCATTTTTTTGGGAAAAGGGTCTTTTTTTTTTAAATCACTTTTATCTGAAAGCAGCTCTTAAAAAGCAAAACACAAATGTACAAATACTGTCCTTTTATTTTTTTTTTCCACTCAACTAGAAAAATACCTCAAACCACTACTCTTTAGAATGGTTCTCTGTGGAAACTTGCAACAGAGTTTCTCAGATGGCTGAATAAGACAAGACCTCTATCCTAATACCTCTGAAGAGATAGAGAGGTGTCAGCTGTATTTCTGCAAAAGATATAAGTGTCCAAATATCTTCCCACAAGAGTATAAGCAAGAGAAGGAACATTATAGCTTTTTTAAAATATCAACGTGCAAAATTAACTACAAACATGCAAGAAACTACATTGAATAGATGTTATAGTTTACTCAAAAGGACTAAAGAAAGAGCATGTACATAAACTGACTTTTATAGAGAAAAGAATAACCAAACACATTATGCTGAGTACAAAATATAACCCACCAAAATCTAACTGGAACAAGGGAAAAAGTATCTTTTCAGCGAGAAAATGCCCGTCCTAAACACAGTATTCCATGAAAGGTCTTGAAGGGTAAAAAGCCAACAAACCACAGTGAAAACAACAACAAAAAAGATTTTAAAATAACTGATTTAGTAAGATATTCTAAGAAGATATTTTCTAAAATCTTGATCTTTCATTAAATTCCAAACTTATACGAGGTCTCCTTTTGAAAATCATTTTCAGTTCCTTAGAAAAAAGCAGTCTGAACTAGAAAGCCAGAGGGAGAAAAGGAGAAAACATCAATAACAAAACACACAAGGAAACCATACACCCAAATTAAGGATGTCCTAGTGCCAACATCTCCAATTTAATTCAGTCTCTGAGCACTTGTGGTGTATCAGAAACAGGGCATATTGCAACAGAAAGATCAAAGGCTTGGTTTTGAAAGTTCAACCTGAAATACTTTTGCTTTGGTGTTCCCAGCTATAAACAAATAGCATCTCCCTCCCCCAAATAAGCTCCAGGATTATACAGGCATCTATCAAGAAGTACTTGCATATCACAGTGATAAGTACACCAGTTTTTATTACAGAAATAAAACACACTTTGCTACACAAAATAAGCATATTGAGTTCTATATTTTTACTGAAGGTATTTCTAGACCACCATGGGCCCAGTTTAATTTAAAGCACTGTCTGTAGCCTTGAATGCAAAGGCAGACAGCCCATCCACGGCCAGTGGCTTTCTCAAGGAAACTCTTGGTAGGTGCACAAGAATCCCAGGCACTAGAGTAGAGTGAGAAAGGTAACTAAAAAATCACCTGGTAGAGTTTATTTTAGCAGGTGGGTGTAATTAAGCCCAATACACAGAAGTTCATACAACCTACAGTGTTGACTATACATATCTCCAATGTGGTGCTCATTAGCAGATTTCTCTGACTTTTTCTGCAATCTTACACTGTTTTTCCTTTCCTCGACTTAATTGCTTTTTTCATTTTCCACAGCTCATCCCCATTTCTCACTTATGAGAACCACTTTATAGTCTGTCTTCTTACTCCTGCTTAGAGGCTGCCAGAAACCCTAAATTACAGTAATTTCACGAATACAAGCCGCACCAATTTGACCAAAATTTTGGTGGAAACCCAGACGTGCGGCCAATATTCCGGGGCGGCTAATACATTAACAAAATTCTAAAAGCTGCCAACACGGAAGTGAGAGCCCACGGCAGCCCCAAGCCAAGCTGGAGCCCAGCCGCCCCGGCAGAGGTGGGAAAGCCTGGCAGAGGCGGGGCCAGCAGTGTGGGGGGCGGGCGGCAGAGCCTGAGCCAGCAGGGCGGGGCAGGGAGGGCGGCAGAGCCCGGGCCAGCAGGGCGGGGAAGCCCGGGAGAACTGGGGCTAGCAGTGCAGGGGAGCCCGACTGCATAGGGGAAGATAGCAGAAGCAGGAAGCCCGGCGGCGGGGAAAAGCCCCCTAGAAGCAGGGCTGGCAGTGCACGGGAGCCACATTGCATAGGATAGGATAGTAGAAGCAGGAAGCCCGGCGGCACGGGGCTGCCCAGCGGCAGGGAGAAGCCCCTCGAAGCAGGGCTGGCAGTGCACGGGAGCCCAGGGGAACCAGGGCTAGCAGCATGGGGGAGCCCGGCGGTGCGGCGGCCAGCAGTGCCGGCCAGGGCGAGCCAACATGGCAGCGGCGGTGCAGACGGGAGCGGGGAGCCAGGGAGTCTGGCAGCGGCGGCGGCAGCAGCACCGCCCGCAGGGCAAGCAAACACAGCAGTGGCAGTGCAGACGGGAGCAGGGAGCCTGGCGGCGGCGGCGGCAGCAACACCGCCCGGCCGGCCCAGCCAAGCCGTAGCGCCGAGCCGGGCCATCCACCCCTACCGGCAACCATGAGCGGGCCGAGCCTGCCTGGCCCCGCCCTGAGCCAGTAAAGCCCGCTATGCCGCGATCCTGTTGCTAATTGGCCAATTTGTGAAAGCTGCGCACGGATTCTCGCTACGAACGAAAGTGCGGCTAATATTCGGGGTGCGGCTTATCTATTGACAAAGACAGCAACGTTGTCGAGGCACCGGGGGTGCGGCTTATAATCCGTGCGGCTTGTATTCGTGAAACTACTGTACTCACAGTTTTACCCACCACCTTTCCCTCAGACTCCTCTCATCTTTCCTGAGAAATGCAACTCCTATTTAAATTCATTTCCAGGATGCCAGCAGCTTCTCCAAGTTGTCAGTATTTTTTCTCAGGGACTGCATTCCAGCAAATGCAATATCTTATCCAATAGAAAAACTGATTATGTACAAGACAGAACATCTGCCAGTCTAGTAGGGAAACCCCTTCTGCAGGAGAGGAGATTTTGTCTGCATAGATAACAGCTTGGGTCTTCTCAGACTGAACAAATAAAAGTTATTGTTTCATCATAGGAGTTCAGTGTGATCTTATAGGGAGTGTTATTGAGTATTGTGACAAACTGTCCACCCAGCATGCCCTGAGCTGCAGGAGCAGAGCACTCTCTGCATTCTGCTGACTTGTTCCCTCCAGAAGCAGCAACTCCTGCCAGTGATTAACAAGAACCTGGTGGAAGCTCAGCACAGCTGGAGGCCAGCAAACTACAAGCTGCAGTGGCAACTGCAGTAAGTGAATTTAAAATTAGAGACTGAAAACTTGAAAAAAACCAGAAGATGAAGGGGAAGAAGAAAGTTCTATTGCACTGTAATGGATTTAAAAAATGTTGTAAAACATTTCTATGCCTTTATTTATGGAAATTTCTCCAGCAATCTTTACTCACCCTCTACTAATGAATGTTAACAACCATAATCTCTGCATTCAATAGCAGCAAATTATGCTTGTTTTCTTTCAATTTGCTCTTTAAAAACACTTACATAGAAGTAATTGTAGCATTTCCCCTGGAAAGGTTTGGGTATAGAGGCTAATTGATAGATTAATCTTAGAAATAAATATGTTGAAATAAATATGTCACTTTGATAATATTGTTTTAACTGTTTTTTCCTAGACCATAACCATAGTAACTTTTTGAACAGAGTTATGTACCTAGTTTTTTGCATTTCATAGACTCTGAAATGGATTTGAATGCTGCAAGTTCATATAAATGAGAAATTCAACACAAACAACTGTTTAAATTGCAAGAGAACATAATTATGCAAAGGTTGTACTGTGGGGAAGGTCAAATAACGCAAAAGTTCATAATGGATTCCTTAGTTAGTCGCATGCATGACACAAACATCAGTCCTTTTCTATTTAAAAAACTCTCATACCTTTGTTTCTGTGAGCTTCTCAAGGCAGCTCCACCAACGCTGACTCCTTTCTCTCTTCCTTCTGCAGGACTGGCTAACTCCTTCCTGTCCCCAGCAGGACCTCCTGATCCTGTCTGTCCCTGGTTCAACATCTCCCAGTGCCTGGACTAACCCTTCCTCCTCACAGCACAACCAACAGACTCCAACTGCCTCTAGTCCAGTTACCCCAGTCTTTTATAACCCCATCCTAACTGGACAAAGCTGTGCCTGGTTAAGGGGCAAGGCTGTTCCCACTCCTTGCTAATTTGTACAGCTGCGATTTATGAGAGGTGAGATTGCCTCCAGCACCAGCTCTATTCTCTTATAATCTGTCCTCCCATACCATCCCTGAAGGTGATCAAGGCCAGGTTATGTAGAACACCTGGTCTAGCAGGAGGTGTCCCTGCCTAAGGCGGGGGAGCTGGAACTGGATTGTCTTTAAGGTCCTCTCCTACCCAATCATTCTGTGATTCTATGGTAGCAAAACTAGAAAGCTGCAGAACACTCCTTACTCAGCTAGAGTAAGGAATGCTACTCCGTGCAATAAATACAGTAACTACAACAATTTCTTATGAGTTTAAGATTGGAAACTGCTGTGAAGCCTACAATACACTGTTTTCAGCTGTCTTTGCATATTGATTACGGCTGTCCAAATTAAATCGTTCCACACCCATGGCAACCTCTGAGATTTCCTTGGGCAGAGAATTGCCCATGGATGGCAATGTCTTAAATGTAATTTCCATTCCCTTAGGGCAATCTTCATCTGACAGAAAAAAATACCATTTATTCCTATCAAATCAACTGGCCTCATTTTCATTTCAGAATCTGTAAGGTTTAACTGTATTGAAGATCATTTAGTCAGACATTATCATATACTGTGTACCTGTATAGCACTCAGAAAAGCAAGACTCTCACTTAAGTAGATATCACTGCAAAAACACATGAAAAGACAGTGGCTAAAATGAAAATATCAAAGCCAGGCTCTTCCCATCTGTTTTAAACAGCTGACCTGAATTTTGTACTTCATATTGCTAATATTCTCACAAGAGACCAAATTCAAATACTATAGTTCTTAGGTATTCCAAATGTCACTGATCAGTTAGCTGCATTGAAATAAAAGACTGTAAATCTCACTCATGTACATTCATAACCTTGAATCCTAATTTTCAATTCAACACAAAACAAAAACGAAATTGATTTTTCTTCTTAAATACCAGAAAACAAGCTTTGTTTGTTTACCAGGAGAATACTGGGATTTTCCATTTCCAAAAACTGAAAATCCTTCCAAATCAAGGACCACACAAAAATGCAGACAAGCCCATTAATGTAGAAGACAAAAATGGCACCCTGGAAGCCTTGTACCAATCCAGTGACTGTTGCTTTGTACAAAAGGTTGCCTTTTTGTATTCCTTTTCCATCTTTCAAAAATGCAGAAGGAGCTAGAGATTCCAGACTGCACCCAGCTAGGCATTCCTGTCCTGATCTCCTCAGCCATGCTGGAGGACTTCCAAGAAGTAGGAATAGAGAGACATATATCTCAGAAGCACAGCAGTCATCTTTTACAGCTTGGGCTTATGCACAGCACTGCCAGACATAATAAATCCAGATAAAATAGAGTCCAAAATAACCCACATTAAGAACTGTTCATTGAACTAATATAATCTACACCATGGCCAATGAGTGTGGAAGGTTATTAAGCATGAAGTCCACGACTGCCTTGTAAAGTGCCTGCAAGCTCTCGGATGAATGGAAGTAGGGCTCAATTTTTCTGCAAGATTTTAACATCAAATTGCCTCGTATTGGATTTTGAATGCTCTGGACTCTTTATGTTTATGCATTTTTTATAAATGTTACTTAATATGCAAGTGCTGTGAGATTGTACATTAGCTGGAGAAATAGCATGATTTCTGACGGATATGAGCAATTTTCCTATACTCAGATAAACTGAAATATAGAGCCAGTCTTTTACCATATGGCTTACCCTCAGCCCCCATGTAACTCAGATCTCTTTGCCCAGCAAAATCACGTTTTCACCACCAGCATCCCATCCATCCTGACAGTTTCCCAATCACAGAACCACGGTAAATTTGGAAGAGACCTCTGAAGGTCATCAGGTTCAAACCCCTGCAATAAGCTGGGGCATTCTCACACAGAATCAAGTTCCTCAGAGCAAATGCTGTCCAGCCCAACCTCTGATATCTCCAGGGATTGGGGCCTTCTGCATGGGTGTAATCATTTTCTCTGTTCCCCTTGTGCTCTGCTCTGGCCATGACACAGCACACTTGTCGGTTCTTCATGTTTATCAGACTTAAATTTCACTGTGACATGGTATTAACAAATATTATGATCCTTGCTTTGAATCTATTCTGCCTTCAAATAATGTAGAATGAAGATGTCTGATGCAGGACTGTCAGGACAAAAACAACAATAAAAAAAAAAGGTGGAGAGAAAATTAAGAATATAAAAGAATAAACTAAACACTGAACCTAAGAAATTCACATGAAGAAATAAGAGAAAAAAAAGGATATGCTCCCAGATTTCAACCTCCTGATACAGCCTTTCCAAAGAGAATAAAAAAGTTAATGCCCTGATTGAAAATTTTCCATTCTGCTTTGTGCTCTGGATGACCCACATATCTTCCTAGGAGCAGAGGAAAACACAGTGTAGAGAATCTCACATTAGTTTCAGCAGAAGGTTAAAGGTCTTTGGCCTTTGTAGCAGAACATGCTGAAAAGCAGCCAGGATAATTATGGAGGAGGGAAGGGAGAAAAGATTCCTCCTTTCTAGGTCACTGAAGGATGCAGCATCCCCAGGGCAGAGATAGATTTTGCAGGCACATGAGTAGAAAAGTGTTTGCAAAGAGGTAGATCCTGCAGTCCACCTAATCCATGTTTACCATGTTCCTTTGAACATAAACACAGAGGGTAGCTGCCCTGAGAGTGATACACATGGTGAGAAACATGGTGACATCTACAGGAAATGCTGATTTTGGTGCCAAGGAGGTTCTGCAACATCAGGTTGCAGCTGAATTTAGGCACCACTTTTTTTGTTTTGTGTGGTCTTCACTGAAAATGCCCACTGAAATTTAGTGCTAGCAAAAAGTCAAAAGAAATAAATGAAATTAAATAAATGGGCAGGCAGAGCCTGTATGCACTGGACAGGTAACAAACATTGCCATTTTAAAATTATTGTTAACATAATTGAACAAACAATAAAAAAAAAGTCACTCATTGCAAGATTGATCTACAATCATTGTGTTCTCTCTAGGGAGAGTGATAAGCATTCTTTGATATCTTCTCTGTCTCTCTGCCTTTCCATAAAGCCATACTGTTTCCAAGAATGATTGGCTTTGCATATCACTCCTTAGAATTTAGAAGAGTCCCTCTCCTATGAAGCTTTACCATGAGTTGCTGTACTTAATCCTTTTCTTTCTCCCTTCTCATGCTTTTACATATCCATAATAGGCACTTAAAACAATAAAGATATAATCTATAATCAACAGCTCCCGGGCATTGCTGTACTTTGCTCTTAGAATGGAGATAAAATTATATAGCCAAGGAAAAAATAAATATTATCCAGCAGTTACAATTTTTGGGCATTTTTATGCAGAATTTTTCTTTTGGATAGAACAAACACCTGTTTCCTTTTCCCTAAGCTGCCTCCTCTAACAACTTCTCCTCCTTAAGAGATCTCACTACCAACATCAAAGTAAGTGGCTACTCTGCCTACCCAGATGGCATTTCCATCTCTTATTTAATCTTTTATTTTCTTCAGGCTTATAGAAATCTAAAATTTGGGGGAGTGTTCAGGGAAATTGCCTGCAAACATCATACTGTGTCAAAAGTAGCCTGAATCAGTGCTGTTGGTACCACCACCCTCTTAAGCAGCCATGACCTATCAGATGCTGCTCTATTATTTGTGCTGGTAACAAACAGCAGTTTTGTTATGTCTGTGTGCCAGACTGAGAGTATCATTCCAAGAAAATTAGACACCTGTCTAATGGACACTGGTCCAAGAAAATTAGACATTCAGATGTATTTAACAACACCAAAATGAAAACAAACTTCATGAAGAGTATGCACCTCCTTCAGTGACTACAGCAGGTCCCATTAAGAGCAGCTATTGCAATCCTTGCTGTGGTGAGTATGGCTCCTCCAAAAGTCAAGTCAGGCAGCTTATGCTTTGTCTCTGTTGCCTTTGTGTCTTTGAAATTGCAAGAACGGCAGGTCAAGATTGATCTATCTCTTGGTACTACTGGTCTGAACCAAACCATTCTTGTTTCCAAGATCTGGGAATACTGACTGACCTTTCTAACACCTCATTTTTTAAAATTACAAGCTTCATGCTGGGCTTTTCATTAGCAGGATGCTAGCAGCCTTATAAGGGCAAGAAAATTTAAGTTTGCGTTGTGATCTATTTCTCACATAGGTAGTTCTCATGGACCCCACTGGAAAATACTAATATTGCCAGAATTTTATAGCAAATAAGACATTGATATAACCAGCAGAGTCAAGAGAACTTGTGGCACAGCAGAATTCAAGAGTGGTATTTGTATCTAAAAGCAACAAAAATCTATTGTGTTCGCCATCTATAGGCCAACTTTTGCTCTTGCATATTTGCTACCTGTCATTGAATAAAGACTGAGATGTTTAGACTGGTTTGTTTCCTGATAAATGTGGAAAAGCACCAAAAAATCAACATCTTTTTGACATTAGGAAAGTTAGAGAAGCTAACCAAGCTTGAGTGGTTTTGCTATTACTGAACTGGACCACAGGATTAAAAATTACATTTTCCCTGATTATTTAAAGTAATGGAAGCTACATACATTGTCAAATGCTGAGTGTCCACTAATACCTATCTGAAAGTGAATTGAGAAGAATTTTATTTGGCTCTTGGTATGAAAAGTAGCAAGAGGATAGTGGCATTAAGAGATGCCACTCATCCAGGAAGCTATAAATGAGCTGCTGTCTTTCTTCTGATGGATAAAGCTTCCAAAATCCAAATGACAATCCTTCCTCACAAAACTATTCCCCAAATGTGACTATAAGTATAAAAACTGTTTATGTTAGGAGTAATATGTGGCCAAAGTATGATCCTGTCTTTGAATTTTTTTTCCTAGTTTTGAAATTACTCTATGATAATCTCAACTAACTCCAAGGACTGGATCATCTTTCTTCTGTTCCTCAAGTATCTGCCAAAAATAATTGTTTCCTGAAGCTCACACACTTGATGGTAGATGAGATCACTCCATAGTTGATCTGTTAATAGCTATGTAACTCCCTTTGAGTTCCTGCAGTATTCCTGCAGGGTTGATGTTTCTCTGGTTTTCCCCCCTTAAAAGCCCCAGCTGCATTCTCCAGCACAATCCTTAATCTTTTCATCTCTACAATTAAAATGGGAAGCAAAATAGGTCTACATAATCATGGCTATTTAAAGCTTGTCAATCTCTCTCATATAAACCTGCCTATTTTTTCTGTATGCAGTTCACTTTTATGGAATGTTATCTATCCAACTGTAGCTTTACAGTATTTTTTTAAATTCTCTTTGTTAAAGGAACTTGGGAATTCAACTTTTTTTTTTGTTTTAATTACATCTAAAATTTTCATCCATCATTCATCATCACCTCAGTCTGTTTTTCTTTTATGAAAAGTGATTGCTTAAAAGAATTGCAACAATACAATCCCGCAGGCTTGAATTTTACTTGCATAGAATTATTGATAAGAACAGTGTAACATGTCCTTCTGATAAAACATGTTTTTTCAGAAACGTGTGCTTATTCATTTATTAGTAATGATAAAAACAGCCAGGAGCTGTATTTTTTATGCCTCTGTGTAAAGAACAAACTGCCTCAAGGCTAAACATCTCCTACAAAATGTCTTCCACTCTGGAAAGTGGCAACATCTTTATGCTAATGATTAAAAATATTCCCTGGATCTATTTTTTAATTTATTTGAAGAAAAGCCTTTTTGGCCCCATTTTTCTTTGCATATTATCATACTTCATTCATAAAGAAGATCCCTGTAATGAATCAAATGTGTTATAAATCACATCAATGTGAAACATTTCAGAATTAACTCCTAAAATGTCTAAGGAATACGACATTATTTAAGGTAAGAAGTGACAAAGTGTCATATATATTGGCAGGATGGAACATGGGCACAAAGAGTTACAGTTTTTTAGCCATTCTTTGAACTGTTGCCTTGAACAAATACAAACAGAGGAGGAAAATCAATCTTTTGTCAAACATATCATGTGAATTCCTGCCTAATCTCCCCAATTTGTGAACTCAGCAGCCTAGAGGGGTTCTCCCACATCAGAGTAAAAGATGATACTGGCTCACATATTCATCAGAACATGTCTGGAGATATGAGGTGTTACCTTGAGGTTTTTTAGGGCTATCTGACCTTATGCACCTCATATTTTGAAATCATATTATAAGTTAATATTCCTAGTTTAGTATTTCTCCTGGATTTCTAATTAATTTATTCACTAAGTTTATAAGGGTTGCTGTTCTATTACAAAAGATATCTCCCTAGCACTGTACAGATTCCCATTTATCACCATGGTTTTTTCATCTGCAGTTGACAACAGAAGAGCAAAACATAACTATCACCACTACACTGAGATCAAATATAATAGCCTGCTTTGCTCATATCAAAGTCAATATTAATTCATTTATTTTTTTAAATAATAGTTCTTATAACAAGTTCTAAGTAATTCACCACAAACCCTATCTGCTTAGAAAGTATCAGCTATCAGAGGCCACTTTCTCTATCTGAAGATATCTACCTGATAGCTCTAAAGAGAAAAGACAAAGGAATCACCACACCTTCTTGCACCCTGCCAGGGTGGTGAATGAGTGCTGTGGCTAACTGCTAAAACCAAGGATTATACCATATATTCCACAAATTATTAATTAAAAAATAATTCTTGATAAGGCTGTTGGCCATTTCCTAAGCACACTCAGTACAATAAGGGCTTCTCCAAGCCATCATGTAAATCAACAGAAAAATATTTCCTAGTAGGAATAACTCATTTATAGAACCACTGTTACATATTACAAAATATAATATGTATTCTGCTATTATCAGAACTCGTTAAACAAACAAAGGCCAGAGCCAAACCAGTCAGTCCTACTGTATCAGCATTCTCCAGCAGAGCTCTGTCCTGCCTGGAAGTTTCTGATCAGCTCTAATTATATCTAGCAGCTTTGCAAAGGCCTTTTGAGAGTTGCAGAAGAAGAGCAGAATATTCTGAACTGTTATTGTTATTCAACCCTATCGACCTTTTCTCTGCAGGCTGTGAGAAAAGAAGGAAGAAGGATAGTTTACCTATTAATAACACTACGGATTCATACACCTAGGGAAGAAGTGAATTTAACTATGGCCTCACATCTGCAACTATCATCCAAATTTGAGCAGGTGGAGAAAAAGATGATCCAATGATTAATTTGCCAATAAGCTGAAAGTTTTAAGACTTCTCTCTCTATTATGGGATCTGTGCATGACTTTGCTCAGGTCACTGCACTACAGAAGTCTCACAGAATGAAGGCCAGGAGGTCTGGAAGCTGGTTAACTCTCCCAGATGTTGTGCCTTGTGGTGTGAGCAGCTCAGCCAGCTGTGCTGCACTACCAGCAGCAGAACTGACTCTGCTTTTCAGCACCCACAGCATGAGCAGGCAGTCCCAGCCTGTTTCCCACAAATAACCAGGACCAGCATCAATTTATTGCCAATATTTACATTAGAAAAAGAGTTCTATATTAAAACCATGCTCTATTCTCACTTCATATAGTAAGAAGAGCATAACAGTTTTCTCATCATTTGTCAATGCACATTTAAAAGCTGTCCTGTTTCTTACCCTATCATCTTGAATGTCACAAGAGTTATGCTTCTGCCACCATTATGATCTGTTAATAAAAGGCTACTGCAGAGAAGATGAAGTTTTCCTAACTTACAACATCTGTCATTTTGAAGACTCAAGGGCAAAAATACTGTTAGCAAATTTATTCTTGGAAACACTTGTACAAGAGACTCTAAACTACTGTAGCCTTTAAAAACAAAAATAATTTTAAGCATCTACTTACTCCATAAGATGGATATTTCTTCTATACACTTTATCTGTTGTGTGCAATCAACTAAATCTGTTTTATTATTTACCTATTTAGTAGGTCAAATATTATAATTTCAAAAAAATCAGAACAATAAATTCACTGCTTATTTACAAAATTTCTGCTCTGTGGGACAAACCTGGGTGTACTTCGGTATCTAAATATATATTCTAGGACTACTGCATTATTTATAGCCAAAAGAGAAAGAAATTCAGGTAACTGTATTAATTTTAAACAGACAGGTTTTATTTACAGGTTTTGTTTTGTACATTCTGTATACCCTAGCACTATCTAACATCTTCCAAGAACATATTTTTCTTAGACTTGATGGAATTATATTCTCTTAGTGTTTTTTTTTTCTCCTGGGACACTGAACATAAGCCAACAACTCAGGCTGAACTGCTGAAGTTGAATATTGCCTGAAGTGATGTGCTGTCCAAAGCTTGGCAAGAACAACCATTTAGAAGTTTTTAAGTCTGATATCTTGGCCAAAATCCAATAAGGTCAGTAATCACCCAGCCTTCAAAAATCTCCTTGTAATGATAAAGAAACAAGGTAGATTCATGAATGTTTCAGAGAATTTGGGCTTAGCTTGAGACCAGATTTCCAGATCTCACTCTAGCTTCATATCAAGCCTGCAGAGTGTGTAGGAGTTTTCCACTAATACCACCAGGGTTTGCCTCTGAGACAAGGAAGATGAGCATGTTGATCCTCCACCAAAAGCATGAAGAAAACACATCAGACCTCTGGGGTAATTCTGGGGACATGCTTTAATCTTGACCAAAAGCTGGGTTTCTCAACACCCTCTGCTTTCCAGTTACCTGCTGCAAAACTAGAACCTCTGGAGATGTTAAAAGAAGAATGATAAATGAAGATACATTTCATTATAGGGCAACTCAAAAGTGAAGTACTCACTTTGCAACATGAAGGCTACAAGACTGCAGTCTTAAATATTGATTTTGTATTCATTGTCATTGACAGAAGCAATTATATTTTTGCTGAATGTAATAAATATGACTTTAAACAGAAGAAGGCCCTTTCAGCAAGAAATTTTCCATATATCTGTTTATAAGCCTAAAATTAAAGCTGCTAAAACTGAAAAGAGAAAAAAATAACCAAGGGGGTTTTCAAAAATTTAAAACTCTATCATGCATAAATGGAGCTCATCAGCAAAAGTAATTTCCCTGCAGAAAACACTCCATCTTTTGTTTTATGTAAGTTAGCAACATGAATATTTCATTCCTAGTGAAACTGCCGTTACCCTTTTGCATTTCATAGCTATGCTTGGTGTCTCAGATACATAAGCTTTTTTTTTTCTCATTTTGCTGTTCAAGTCTACTGCAATTACAGGTTTTGCTGTATCTCAGTAGATAACAGAGTTTGGAATCTGATATTAGCAACAGCTACATCCTTTGTCCCTACCATTCTCTCTAGAAAGTAGATGGGAAGAAAGGAACATAAAGGACAAATGACTGCACAGAGGATGATTATTCTCAAGATACCAACCATCATTTGGAAGGCACATCAGATATCATTGTCCTCAAGTAGTTTAGGTTTTTCTCAAAACTACTGTCAACTTTGGCAAAAATTTACATTTAAAAAAGGTAGTAAAAACACCCACACTTCATCTCCACATTAAAACAATGGCCTAAATGAATACTGAACTTAATTTAGCTGTGAGATTTATTTCAACTCCAGGACACACACAATGAAAAGAATCAGTATAGTGGGTAACACTGTATTGCTGACAGCTCTTGCAAAAAACTGTGACCAAAATAGGTTGCACAAGAATACCAACTCTATACAAGCTTGCATTTTAGAAGAGATTAATCTCAAGAAGCTTAAAAGTAAGCTTTTCGATCAAGATGAAAAGGTGAAGATAGACTATTTGACCTATATGTAGCTCTATTACCATTGCAAATTCTCTTCTTTGAGAGCAATTTTTTTCTTAATTTTGTTACTTGGCATGTCAGAGTCTGAGTGGTTGATTTTCTCATTTAGTGTTGTTGAGGGTTTTTCAGTCATTCTACAGGATTTTTTTTTCCAAGATTGCACACATCTGGAAAACAGCTGTATCATGTATCAGATCTTCCATCTGAACAGGAAAATACTTTCCTCTTTAAATGCACAGACTTTTTGAACTGTGGGGAGTGAGCAGGCCTGGCTACCAAGGCAAAAAGGGTGACCTAAACTGAATCACACTGCAAGGCAGACCACTGCTCAGAAGACCGCACAGGAAGACTCTACAGGATAAAATCACTCTACAATTGCAATACCATAAGCCAGCAACAAAAAGATTTTGCCACTTTAGTTAAAAGATCAGCAGGGGGAGATTCATGCTCCAGAACACCTGTGTCTAATCATGCACAGAGAAGAAAAACAGCCATTGTCCAACAAAAGCCATCTGGTAACAAGAAGCATTGTGTGTAAAACATGACTCTGAGATCACTGCTGGAAGTGCAGGTTTCTCTGCTGCTGTATTTCCAAATACTTTGAGAAGTGAGATACATTCCAAACTACTTTTCATGTTATTTTAGCTTTCTCCTTTCTTCTTCATCCTCTATATAAAGTTTTCAAAATTGTTTATTCTGAGCAAGAAAGCATTTGCATAGGAAAAGACTCACAATAAAGGCATCAGGACAAGAACACCCCATACTTAGAAAGCTTAAAAATGTCTCAAAGACATGCATCTTGTTTGTGCCTTGTTCCACAGTGCAAGATCTACAAAGATAACAAATCTGTCATTTGTCATTTCTGGCCAAAAAAAGACCTGCAAAAAATCACCTTTTAATAAAATCATCAGTGTAAAAGGGAGTTAATGTACGAGTTAGGAGTTTTACAGCTGAGTTGGGTGGGTGAATGCATGACATACTAGAGAATTCACTTTGGTACTCAAAGTTTAACCATTGCAGAATCATAAACTGAGTTAGTCCAACTGCTCAGTTTCAGAGTAGTTCACATGCAAATTATTACCCATTCCTGTGAATCCTGCTCAGCATTAGGAAATTGCTGATCCTGTAATGTAGCTCCATCTTTGGTGTGGTGATCAACATGTCTGAACTACTCTGTAAATCACTGCTAGGTTTTTACTTTAATTTGTTAATGCTTGCTTTATTTCACCTTATGAAGTCCTAAATAATTTGGATAAAAATATGCTGAGTTGTATCTCAAATGGTATTTCATATGGACCTAAAATCACTACAGATATTGAGGGTATTAACTAGTAGACCTCATATCTCTTTAGCTTTACCTTTCTTCATCTACTCTGATTTGTCTTTAATTCTTCCTTAATCTCACCAGTGGTCACAGGGTTTGAAAATTTTACTTCATTAGAAAGGGTAGTAGTGCCATCATTTGGAATTTTCAAAAGACAGTTGGCAAGAAGGGACACCAGAAAACAGTTGCCTCGTCCTCTATAAAAAAGTTTTTACATAACTTACTGATATGGGGAGGCCCCTTCTATAAAAGATGCTGAAGATATTCCAGAATATAAATACTGAATGGTGACCACAAAACTTAGTTGATGACATTTATAAATTAATTAACAAATGTCATGTAGAACAAGATGTTGGAATTCCTATAGATAGCCCAAACTTTGCAGGTCCACATGGTCTCCTGTATTTCAAAAATCACCAAGTCTTTTAGGTCAGCTGTCTTCCCATTCCACAGCAGAAACTGAATTGGGAACTACAAATCTAATTTTCTAATTGCAGATGGAGGGAAAAAAATCCTTTTTTTTTTTTTTTTTTAAGTTTGTTTGTTTGTTTTGTTGAATAGTAGAAAGTATCTCTTTTCAACCTAAAACCCGAGAGAAATAAACAATAAACAGCCAAAACTCATTCCTGCCTGAAGTTGCTGTGTTACCTTGCTTTTAAAGACAACTCTGTGTATAGGACAAATTATCAGTGAACATATGCTCTTGCACAGTAATGCTTTTGGAGACAGATGATTTTCTAGATGCTTCATACTCTGATTTCTGTCTTTGTTGTTTCAGAATACAGCCCTAAATCTGTGCTATTTCCTGTATTTTAATGTAAAACATAAGAAAAAAGAATGGCATAACTCATAAAGTCTTGTACTAATACTCAAATCTGTCCATGAAAGCAACAGAGTCTAACTTTGTTTCAAAGTGGATACTCAACTTGTTCATTAAACCACATTTCAAAAAAGAGCAGAATTGTATTGTCAGGCTCATATTGCTTTATCCTCTTTACCTTTTATGGCATCACATTTAACAACAAATATTTTACACAATTATTTAACGGCATTTTTCAGAATATAGACTCAGAAACTAATGCAAGGAAATTATTTTCCTAAGGAGTTGGATTGTTTCCTAATTGTTTATTATATATGTATTCTCTTGCCAGAAATCAAGATTTAAAATTCCATCTTCTTCAACACTTTAATGTTGTTTGGATCTCTGAAGCATTTATATTTAATTTCACAGCAGTGTTACAATTCAAGTGCTATATTTTAATGTCTGCAGCAGCCAATTGTTGATTTATTTTCTTTCAGGCAAAATGCAAATAAACTCTTAAGAGGTTTGCTCGCAACCCTTGTGTTTGAGTTAATACATTTGCAGTGAATAAATTAAAAGAAATCCAAATATGACTTTTTAAGGCCCTCTTGAATTTAAAAACTCCATCTAGTCAAAAAAAAAAAAAAAAAAAAAGAAAAAAAAAAAGAAATAAAAAACAAAAAACATTATTCAGAACTTTTCCTATGAGAAGTGATTAGAAATAGACTCACGTGAACTTGGCTAATTTCCAGTATAGGTTTATGCCAACCATAAACTACAAGGGGATGGAAATGAGCAGATCTAGGGACCCAGCACCAGAGCTCTCCCCTAGAAATCCATCCTTGGCTGTGGAGACATTCCCACAAATCATATTTTCAAATTACCTCCGAGCTAGCTGCCCCATGGAACAGTCTAGAAAGGACAAGCAGATGCTGTCTTTGTCAGAGCATTCACCTTCCTGCTTAAAATCTCTCAAAATCATTCCTTCTCTCCTCCATTCATTGTGGTCAGAGGCTGCTGTGACTGAAGCACAAAAGTTTGGGATGGTGGGCTTCAGAGACAGAGGAATTAGCAGCAGAGAGAGGGAGTAACCAGAGCAGGTCCTCCTGTGCTCAGAACAAACTTCTTCACTGTAGACTCCAGATTCATGGTTCCCTACACATCTTAGATTAACCAATACTGGAAGAAATCCCAAAAAAAAAGGAAAAACCCTACATTTGAAGGAGTTCCCAAGCAGGTCAGCTTCAGGATTGGGTACAGATTGTAAAGATGGTGACAGACCAGGTTCAAGTTAGAACAATCTCTTAGGGTTAGTTTCCTTCAGAGATAACAGCTAAGGAGGACATAAACATTTTTTTAAAGCATAGATGTATGAAAAAAATAATCTTGGAGGGGTGAGTCTAAAGCAACTTTTTCAAATATATTTGCAATAACACTTATTTTCCAATCAAAAATGTTTTCCAAATTATCATGATTTATTAGGATGAGCTTGGTCTTTCAAATAAAGCAAAGAATTGAAAGTTGGAAGGTTTGGGTTTTCTGACCTATCTCTCTCTCCTAAACAAGCAAGAAAATTTATCTAACTTTTAAGAATATCAGCTCATTTTTTCAATGGTGTCTTGTGAGGTGATTTAATTTTTATAAGAATCACTAACACCCAAGAGCACCATGCTTCACAGAAAGGTATCTTTAAAAGCTAGCCAATACACCTGAAAACTACCTGGATCAGAAATATTTCAAATCTTTTTTCTGCACTATCTTGCAGCTCTAACACAACAACAACAAAGCTACAAGAACACTTGAAGAGCAATTCTGGTCTTATTGGAATCAATTGAAAGAAATGGGATGAAGTCCTAAAGTAACAATGCTGTGATGAACACCAGGTACTGCAGAGACAAGCAGTTTTCAGATTTCAAATCATCTTGAATCAAATTGATCCCTAATACATTTCTTTCCAGTTTAAAAAGTCTGTTAACTCTGCTTAGAGGGCTAAAACTGATCTCCAGATTTGTATTTATTCAACTAGTTTTCATTTTATTTTTAGACTAATTTGATTTTTGAAAAATTGTTAGTGTTTTTCCATATATTTTTCATCCAAGAAAACACCTTCTTTTTATACAAATTGTTTCCTATTTGGAAATGTAACCATCTTTATTAAAAAAAAGATAGATTCATGTTTGAGGCATAGCCTGAAAAATTGTTACTCCTTAGAGGAAGGAGCAAAGATTATTACAGAAAGTATGCAAATAATTAGTTTGAATTTTTTTAAGTGCAAGGCATTATTATTTTGAATAACAGATTTTATAATGAGGTCAAGAATTAAATCCTCTGAAATTCATGCCAGATGGTTGTTAATTTCATAATTTGCACCTTCTATTTTCATGAACATTGAAATGTACTCTGAAAATCAAATTACACTTTGGAGTTTACTGACCGAGAGGATTGTATGAAAAACATACAGATTTTCATATACTTGTTAGAATAGACTAAATTAGAGTTTGTACCTGGGCAAAGGTAATTCATTTACAAGTGAATAATCACAAATCATGGATGAATGCTTCCATACTGCTTAACTCCTCCTTTGATCTTTATTATAAATGAGAAAATACCTTAATAATGTATTGTGACAAATGAATATGTATGGACAAATGACATTTCTGTAAGTTACTATTACTAGATCCTCTCCTTTCATTTTGTGCATTGCAATATGCAGTATGAAAGCTGAGAATTGTTAAGGCAGACAAAACTCAAAGCAGAAAATATTCACAGTAAAACAAGTTCCACCCAAGAAAAGAAAGGTGACAGGAGAGACATCAAGAACTGAGGAAAGGATTTTAGATTTTGTTCATATTCCTTTTATCTATAAGCTATTGCTAGCTCAGTGCAACATAAAATATCAGTACTATAAAATACCTAATGTAGTACCTTGTGCAGTGACCTCCAACATTTCTGGATCAAGTGCCTTGGCAGCTTAGGACATCTGACTGCCATATTTTTTAAATTTCATCTCCAGCCTACCAAGATCACTGATACAGGGGGAACATCTCTCTTCTGAAACTGAATACCAGCATTCTAGACCTGACCTTAAATGAAGAAACAGCAGCTTTGCTTCAAGCAACTTGTTATCTTTCTGTATTTGAATTACAATGCTGTAAATAGTAAAGCTTCTGGGTAGAAAAATGGTCACAGCAAATCCAGCCTGCAAAAACTGGATTGATCACAAATTAAGAAGAAATTTAGTAAAAACTGGGAAGTAACGAGAAAAACACACACATTCTGCAAACTTTCATCTGGGTTCAAAAGGAATCATAAATCTGCATCATCAGAATGATCTCAAATGTCAACAGCAACCTCTTCCTTTCATCTGCCTAACTTGCAGGAGAAACGTCTCAGTTAATTTGTACTTTGATAAACAGAGGCTCAGAAGTCACTGAGAGTTGAGCACACATTTAGTTATAACAAGGTAAAACTAACTCCCCAATCTCTACCCACATTCTCCTTTTCCTTATTTTCACAGAAGAATTGTTGACAAGGATTATCTCTTCCTTAGTGTATATTGTAGTAATCATACTAAGAATTCAATCCTAAATGTAAAACTCTCAGCTTTCAAAATTTCAGCCAAAATTTCCTTCTATCCTTGTCAACCAAATGATATCACACTGTTCCCCAATTGCTACCAGAATCCTAGACAAGTGACAGAGGTGACATTTCAATGACATGGGTGCCTTTATTTTTTTATAAGCTAATATGAGGAAGATCCAGTTGTTGTTCAGAAGACAGAACATCTGGTAACATGGGCCAAGTTACAAGTATTTACAGCTTTTGTCTTTCATAATCACCTTCATAATCAGAAAGCTCCAATTTTGAAATTGCTTTGACATCTTTTTGTTTCAATTCTTTATCATGAAATGCACTCCAAAGATTCCCAGTGACATTACTCACCAACATCTTGACATGATGTTACCGTGATGGGTTTGCATCAGTGACATCTCTAAAGACTTGGAGGAGCATTTCATCCGACATTGCAGCATCATGTCTGTGAATTCACAGTGACATGCAGAAGAGAAGGCTGTGATAAAGAAAAAAAAAAACACAAAAAAGGCAAAAAACAGACTGGTGGAGTGTTTAAGAAATTTTCAGTATTATAAAATGGAATAAGGAAAAATAACATTTTTTTTTTTTTTACCCCAACTATTTCCAAGCCTTTTAATTAATACAGAAAAACCTTAACTATGTTTATGGACTAGACAAATAAACTACACCCAAAGCATGCAAAACTACAACTCCACTTTTATCAATTTGAATTATGCATGAAGATTTCCAACACCGTGGAACTTGGTCATCCCAGAATGGGACTTCTAAAAGGCACCAATCATAAAAATATGTTGCAGATACATGAACAGAGACAAAGACACTTGAAAGATGTTGCAGTGCTTGCTTTTGTTCAGACTGGAATGCCTTCCTGTTTTAATGATCTAAAAATTATGATTGATTGTAACTATTATTATTAAATATTATTAAAGCCCTGACCTGTATATTCCAGTCAAATATGAGCTTGGGGTTTGTTTGTTTTTCTTTTTAAACTAAATGAAGGTGACACTTTTCCTCTAAGAATGACAAAGGGAAAGACCCAAACTTTTTATTCTACTTACAAAATTCACCCAGGATGCAGGGAAACCTTGCTAAAGCTTCTTACTCTCTCTGAGGCACATTCAGGCAGCTGAGGGCATTTTTCAGGCAAAACCAAAAAAGTTAAAGCAGTTAACCCCACATCCTGGTGAGTTGTCTCCAAGCACAAGGTGTAGGATTAACAAAATGGGAAAAAGGGGTGGTGAAAGGAAGGTTCTCATCATGCACTTGATGGCTCAGCTGTGGGAAGAACAGGATCTGCTGAGCATTTCCTGGACACATTTTCTGGATCAGCCTCATCCAGTCAGATGTGTGAAAGTTTGTGCACACAGACGTGCTTCAACATGCAAAGAGTGAGGGTGGCTCTTCAATAATCCCCAGCCCAGTACTCTGGTCATCAGAACAACTTTTAGTCAAAAATTGCCATCATGAGACATCATCTGAGCAAGAGCTCTCACTTCCTCCAGAGGGCCATAACTTCAGATGCAAGACACTAAGGCAAGACTTAAATCCTTGAGCCATTTTTTGTGGCACAAGCTCTAATCGCCTATAAATCTTGCTGTGTTTCCTGCTTGACACATAAAGCTTGTCTATAAATAAAAAATTGCTTTAAAATCCATATTCCTGCATGGCATTGAATTGGAAATACAGCAGAGTTTTCTGCTTGTCTTACAGCTCCAGCTTCATAAGAAAACATTTTCAAGTAGGGCATCTATTATGATTGTTTAGATTTTTGGTGTAATCCAGAAAAGTGATATATCAGTAGTTTCCAACCTTCTCTCCCCTCCATGGAATTTAGAGATCACAGTAATAATTTATTGCTCTGTGACTGAGAGTCCATCATGTACTAGAGATCCTCTCTTCTGTGATTTGAAACCACCTACACAAGTGCTTTAGAGCTATTTCTGAGATTCTTGGAGCTGCCTTAGTGTGTGTGAATCATGAAGCCAGTGAAATTTGTACAAAGTTTCTCTGTCTTTAATCTTTCTTTTACATATCTAGAACAAGAGTCTGGGTATTTTAGAGGTACATAGAGAGGAGCACAGCTGAACCATCTGGGGCAATGCTGCTCTCAGCTGGCACACCAGCCCCAAGCCTCTCACACACCATGGCATCCCCCTGGGCTGTGTCATGAGTATGATTGGTCCACAGAGTTTACAGAGGAAGAGAGAATAAAATGGATTTTAGACACATTCATAGGCCACAGAGCAAAAAAAAATAATTTTTAAAAAATCTGATGTTAAATAAAAGAGCCTCAAAAGCAGGGAAATCTGTTCCAGGAAACATTACACATACCATTATAGCCTGAGCATCCTGGGTGGTAGGAGCACACCACTGGTAACTCCTCATCATCATCAAGAATCTAGTGTCCTGAGCTAGATCCTGAGAAGGATTTTGCCATCACCTGATGTCCCTGGCTTGGGATAACTGACAGCAGCCAGTACCTGACATAATTTGCTGATCCTGTATAATAAAGAATCCAAACCGCATAGATTTTACTGTTTTTAAAACAGTCTGTATGGCTGCTCTCCCTTCTCTCTGTGCTTTACAGCACTCATGCAGTTAAGATTAGGCACAGGGAGACACCACCTACAAAATGCCTCATAAAGTTGTGCTTGTACTTGTCTATGCAGAGAGAAAGGCAAGTGGAGCAGAAACCAGGTTTCCTCTATAAAAGGCTCTATGTTTATGCAGGAAGAGTTAAAATGAACATATCCACTGTGGCAGATTCTGCTGTTGTGACATCTAGGGCAGCAATAAATTTTAAAATAGAGAAAAAAAAAAAAAAAAAAAAAGCAACACAAAGCAACACAAATGTACATGTTTCAGTCATGTGAACCACTCAGAGCTGTCAATGTAAAAGATGAGCCCTTCTGCCTTTCCAGGCAAGAGATAACCAAGGCATAAGAGGACTCTATATCTGGACTTTACTAAATCTTCTGGTTGAAAACTTTTATTAGAAGTGTGTGGAAAAAACAGTTTGAATTTTAGAGCCACAGGTCTGTGCCAATATGGAAAAAAAGGTATAGGGAAAAGTTAACTACATTTTAAAGAAGCTTATGCAGAGTTAAGGAATACTTAATTACTTTACCAAATTAAGATTTTTATTGTATACTCCCTTGCCTGCTTCTGTCTCATTGAAAACATTTATAAGAGGATAAAAACCAAATTCAAACAGAGAAACCTCAGAGAACAGCTTCTGCTAGCATGCAGGCTGTCAGAAACACACTTCTTTGATCTGGACAAAAGGAAAATATCCACATTCAGTTTGGAAAGTGGTATTTAGCAGCCATTATTTTAATTATTCCTTTTGCTTCAATATGAGAATCACAGCACTGAGCGAAAGGCCACCCACAGCTTTTTTATTATTAACAAAAATGTGAATGGCTTAAAGTTATTCAGTGCTAAATAATTTTTTATTGTAATCCTAAATATTTTTTTATTTTTTAATAAGCAAATGCCATTGATGCAATGCAGATGAAAGTTCAAACTACCATAATAATGTAAAGATGCTGTGCAACTGCACTGTCTGCAAGTAAAAAGCAATAGTAGAGTTCTAGATTCTGCAAGGCTGTTGGAATCAATTTATCTTGATTCCAATGCTAAAATAAGAAACTTGGTATCATTCTAAAAGCATTGTTTGCAATTTTCATTCTTCTCAGCCAAGGCACCCTAATTCTCACTTCCAGAGCTAAGTCTAATTAAAATGACCACCATAAATTAGATCCATCACCTCTCCTAGGCTCCTTGGAAAAGCATAGGACAAAATTCAGCAACTGAACCATACAGGGACACCCAGTAACACTGGATACTTCCAGGGAATACTAATACCAAGCATTTTACAACCACCTCAACAGCTGAAACCCCTTCATGAAAATTTAAGGGGCAATTTAAAATAGCAATAAAAACCACAAACAGAATTCACACGTGGGTTATTCATAAACAGGAAAGAATCCCCCATTAGTCAAATTAATTGTTCTTTCAAACTGCTCACACAGCTTTGCCATATTGTTTTCTACCATTAGTCACTCAGAGTGACTGGACAACCATCCTGACAGGGCCACTTTTGCTGCCCTGGTGTGGAGATGATTGCCTCTTTTGGTAATCATATCCAGTAACTTGAAAAATAAAAGTGAAGTCACCTTATAATAAATCATTGTTTTAAATTTCCTTATCTTTATTATAGATTTAAGACCATTGTGACCTACCAGTGCTGCTCCAAGTGAAATACAAGAAAGAAGCCTGCAGCCTGAGCACTGTTTGACTTGCATACTTGTAACTTATTTAAAAATCTGGACAGAATATTAATGTGACAAGGTAAGAAGCAGCTGAGCATGTTAAAGCGTTAATGCACCTGTCTTACTTCATAGAAATGAAGTGACACTTTTGGATGGTTCAGGTGGATGACTAACCCACTATGAAAGCAAAACCTTTGCTCTGCTAGTTTATGTCACAGGAGTCATAGCGGGTATTAATAATTGAAGAACCACATTTGTTCAATTGTCTGATTTTTCTGTGTCAAATTTTCAGCAACAATGGAATATGAAACAATTTAAGTAATGGAGAGTTTAAGAAAAAAGCACTTATCTAGTTGACTGAGTATAAATCACAGAATCACAAAATGGTTTGGGTTCAGAGGGGACCTTGAGGACCTTCTGGTTCCAACCCCTTGCCATGGGCAGGGACACCAACTGAGCCTTGAACACTTCCAGGGTTGGGGCATCCCCATCTTCTCTGGGCAACCAATTCCAATGACCCCCCATTCTCACAGTAAAGAATTTCTTCCTAATATCTAATTTAAATCTATCCTCCTTCAGTTTACAGTCATTACCATTTGCCATATCACTCCATGACTTTGTAAAAAGTCCCTCAATCTTTTTTTGTGGATTTCTTTCAGGTACTGGACTGCTGCTTTTAGTCTACCTTTGTTGCCTAAGAAACTAAGTCACAGTTTACAGTGTTTAAAGTATAATAGTATGAAAAATCTTCACCAAAATCTAAAAGTTAGCACAGCTCTAATTAAAAAAAATCCCTGTGTTCACACAAATATATAAACTTCAAGAATATACACATATTCTCCAGGATTAATCTCAGAAGTCCCATTCATTGTTTAATATCTGCCCCACCCTCACAGCAACTTTGACAATCTTCCTGTGGCGAGCTTGCAAAACTGCTAAAAGAGCAGCTCTGTGTCACTTTAGCAAAGCCTGTGTGAAATTCATGACACTTGCATAAAGTAAATATTTCCTTCTTTTTCTTTTTAGACATAGATTCTGGAATCATGACTGGTCCTGATATTTAGCTCCAACCTTAGAGAGCTTTTTGCAACGTTTTGAAGAACCTTACTGCAAGAAAAGCAGGGACGTTTTTTGCCATTCCCATACAGCATTTTCACAGAGCTGTAGCTGTCTCAGTGCAGCTGGGCTGGATTTACACCAGCTCACCTGAGATGACAAAGGAATTGCCTAACCAGCCCAGACTGCAGGGTACAGTTCAATTACCTAAGGCGACATTTGATCAGTACACTGGGATTAAAATTATTTCCTTTTACTTACATTATGCCACTTCCAGGAATGCTGTCTGTGTCTATCCCAGTAAATAAACCAAGTGCTGGTGCTGCACCTGGGTAAGGGGAATCCCTGGTGTTATTCCAGGCTGGAGATGAGCAGATGGAGAGCATCCCTGCCCAGAAGGACTTGGGGGTGCTGGTGGAGGAGAGCTTGGATATGACCCAGCCATGGCACTCAGAACCCAGAGAGCCAAACATGTCCTGAGCCCCGTGGGCAGCAGGGCAGGGAGGGGATTCTGTCCCTGTGCTCTGCTCTGTGAGAGCCCACCTGGAACCCTGCATCCAGCTCTGGGCTCCCAGCACAGGGAGCACACGGACCTGCTGGAGCGACTCCAGAGGAGGATGATCAGAGGGATGGAGCACCTCTCCTGTGAGGAAAGGCTGGGACAATTGGGCTTGCTCACTCTGGAAAAGAGAATGTTTCAAGGTGACCTAATTTGAACTTGAAAGGAAGTTAGAGGAAAGAAGGGATGTTGCAGAGCCAGCACAAGTGGGAATGGGTTCAATTGGAATGGGTTCAAATCAGGTTCGATTAGATATCAGGAAAAATTCTTTTCTGTAAGGGCAGTGCAGCCCTGGCACAAGCTGCCCAGGGAAGCTGTGGATGCTCCATCCCTGGAAGTGTTCAAGGCCAGGTTAAATGGAGCAGCCTGTGTCCCTGCCCATGGCTAGGGGTTGGAAGAAGAAGATCTTCAAGGTACCCTTCCAACTCAAGCCATTCTATGTTCTGAGAAATTAAAGAATGGGTTGTGGTGATTCTGGATATTATAATGTATTTATCTGTAAGGTTAAAATCCCAAGACAGTCTACCCCAGCATCTCCCAAGAAATTCCTCAGTCCAGCTGCAGGGTGGAGCCTCTCCACATACACAGCATGTGTGCAACCACCCTGGATTAGGGGCCCTGACCCCTGTAGCCCTCAACAGTCCCCCATGTTCCTTCTTTGCAGCTTAGACATAGCCATGAAGTCTCATAAACGCCTCACTATCTCATGATGAGGTTCCAAATGAGTGTCATCTGAAAATAAATTATTGCAAGGAGAGTGCATGCTAAATTTCAACATAGCAGGAGGTTGTCCAAAACGCTGGAGTTAAGATATATAACAGCACAGTATATTCTGATGGCAAGTTGAAATGTTGAATCAGGTTTTTTTAAGCCTTCCCTTAAAGTAAAGCTCCTTTCCTGGCTCAAGAAAATTGAGTAATACAGTTATTTGTGATGATGAAAAGGAGTTTGTCTGCTGACAGCCTGTCTTTTACACAAGCATTTCTCTAGGAGTGTGAGTGGGAAGGAAGACAGTTAAGTATGATTTAAGTGAAAAGAATCAGGTCTCTGTACATTCTAAAAGAAGGGTTAATTATAGATAGTATGCATGTGTCCTCATAAATTGGTCTACCATAACTAAAAGCTGCCCAAAAATGAGCTTTACTCATCCCACCTCACAAAAATTTCACTGTTACAACACATCAAAATAGCAGACAAAAATCCCCAAGACAGGTTATAAATTCAGCCTCTTGAGAGATAGAATTCAATTACATTTGCTTCTGAGAATCATTTTCTTTAGTAGAATACAACACTTGTGAACCAGCACAGCAGCATTTTCAAATCAAAGGTTTCCAGCTTTCTGCTGAAAGCTGAAAGTTTCTGTTTTCAGGTGTTTCATTTTTTCACTCAGAAGTCAAAACTGTCAGTAAAAAGCACACATTTCTCACAGAGAAAATAATTTTAATAAAGAAAATAGTTTCAACAGATTTCTTTGGGCCATTCTACAATGAGTTCATGCTGGTTTCCCTTTTTCAAAGCAACAGCATGAAACCTCAAGGTTCAGATCTAATACTGCAGAGCAGCCTCAGCCCCACTGATTTTTTAATCACAAAGTGCACCCAACACAGCCACAATGGCCAACCTCTCATTATTCATTTAAATCAACAGTCAAAAAAAATATATAAAAAGCGAGAAAGAAAATCTTCACTTTTTTTTTTTTTCCCTCTTGGTGGAGCTTTCTTACATTTGGATGCATTTGAATTACGCTGTTTTATCTCCAGTGACAAATCTGTTATACCTTGGCTGCACCAACATCTCAGGCACATGCTATTTCTTTCATTCATTTCCCTGGTGCTTTTACCTCGGTACCTAATGCGCTGTCAGAATCACAGAATCCATCCATAAGTATTATGTGATGAGCAGCTGCTGTATATGCAAGCACACAGGAGAAATGAGCTTTCATTCTTCCCCTGCAATCATTTACATAGAGAATATGATCCCATTTAAATTACTGCTTGTCATCTCGTTACACTTGATCAGCTGAAGGATCATTTTATTGAAACTGGGAGAAAGAAAGAAAAAGGAAAACTACCAGCAATTTGACATTCCTTTATACTTAAGAGTTTGAAGGTTTGTACAGTTTTATATTCAAACTGCTAGAGTTTCTGATGGTTTCTCCTCTTAGAAGAGGATTCCTTTGATAGTTAGACAACTTCTATCTTATCCCTCCAGGCTAAAAATCTCTATTTTCATGCCTTCCCTGAGAAAATTAGAAATTCTGTATACCACAATATTAAGTGAAGAGGTGTTTCTTAAGCAGTTACAACCTGACAAATGCCTTAGCTGTGGGAGAACTGACAAAAAAAAGTGTACTTCTGGAGGCTGGAGGAATCCACAAAGCCTGACATACAGCTTCCTACCATAAATATTTTTCACATCAGTATTGGTCTTCAGAGTTCTCTAAGAATTTAACATAGAGTTACACCTTGACAGGATTCATCCTAAATCACATTTTTTCTGCATCTCTTAGTACAATGGAAATCCACTTTGCATTAAAGTGGCAAAAGGGTATGATTTAAATTCTTAACACAAGGCAATTCACAGATGAAATAACTGAGCAGCATATCTTTTTCTGCACAAGGTTTTACAAGGCACTTGCCATTAGAGACTAACACTGAATGCACACTCTCATTAAAAAAATAAATCATATTTCCAATTAATATTTTCCAGTGTCTTCAAGGTGGAAACATTGTCAGTCAGGAGGAGTTAGTTTTTTCAGTGTCATTACCATCTCAGGAACTTTCTCTGACAAATCTGTCAGAGACAGACCACTGTCCTGTGATGTGATAGAAATAATAGAACAGGTTTTGCCTTTGCTTGACAGAAATTCAAATCTCCCAAAGAAGAGCAAAGAGAAATGGGCCAAATTCTGTCAACTCTACTCGGTACCTGAGGTAGCAGAATTGAGGGGGTGAGTGCAGTCACTGGATACGGCTCACAGCACTTTTCATTTCCACTCATCTGTGTGACCAAGATGAGCAGCTCTTAGCACACCAGAAAAACCCTAAAAAACCAAACTGACACTTTTTTAGGTTTTGGGTTTTTTTTACTTGAAAAAATGCTCTTCATCTATGACCCACTACTTTTCTGTCCAAGAAAACAAGACAGACTACAACTCCAACAGGTTAAAATTTCCATGTAACTGCCTGAGAAATTTTTGATAAGCCTACAACTAAATTGTCAGGTTTGGTTGGATTGGTAGTCAGAAGACAGGACAATACCTATTAGTTTTGAAAATGTTCACATTTTTTAAAGAATATTTCACAAATGCTGCAGTTTTGAATGCAGTCTTTTTCATAATCCAAAACTGAGAATCAGTTATCAGTTGCTGATTATTTTCTGATTTAAGGAAAAGAAGTCCCAATTTTTATATCAGGGAGTCTTTGCAATGATATGGGATCCAGCTGGTCCATCACAATACAATTAATAAGAAAAGAAAGCCCAATGAAATGAAAAGTTTGAAAGTTCAGTATAAGAATTATTCATTCAAATTACCCAACAAAATGCTTTAAAAATGGAAAGCCTTCAAGGAACATCACTATTGACAATCTGGTAAGTTTTTTGAGCATTAAACTCTCTTTAGAAAAGAGACCACAAAAGCAAGGTAATATCCTTTAGAAGAGTATCATAACCTAGAAAGTCATTTGCCTGCAGGAGCCTAAGCAAAAGGACAAAAGAATTTTTATGTTTTGCTAATTACTCTTGTACCTGCTTTTTCCTTTGTGATGGTATGAGGATTTCATATTACACTGCATTTTATTTATGCAGTTCATAACACCTTCACTGTATTTTTTTAAGCATTGCAGCCTTACACTTTTTATTTCAAAAGCACTTTTATGTTGAAAAATACCACACACACAAAAGTTCTACACTGTCTTCACAAAAACATCTCCCATGATCTTCACAGAAGTAAAGCAGGGTCAGAAAAGAGATATATTTCCTCATAATTTTGGAAGATAAATGGCCTTCATACAAAGCAAAATCTCTAAAAGCCTGTGGCCACTAAACATTTACACTACACCTTTAGATCAATATTACTCACAGATTAAACCCTTTGAGTTTAGGCATCAAGGCTTCTTTACAACTGCACAGTGTACAAAATGCCCCCTTACAGGGATGCTAAAACACGAATCCAAGGAGCAAACATGCATATTCCTTTAAAGTGCACTAGAGAAATCATTGGGTCATAATCTATGTAACAATATGCCTAGCAGAAAGCTCCACAGATATATTTTATGAAAACAGAGGTTTTGTTTTCTCAGCTCTGCCCAAATGATATAATCTGTCTTGACAGGCAAACTATTACAGTCAGCTTTAGAACAGGCTTCTCTCTAAAATTTTTTGTCTATTACAAACAGAAAGTTACTGGTATTTCATTTTCTAACACAGTAACTGTATTTGTTTTACTGGTTTTGTTAACCTTCCGGTCATCTAAAACATTTGCCATTAAAATTCATGTCCTTTCCTGCATTATCTTACATCTCATCTGTGCTGGAAGTCGGCTGCCATGACAATCACAGACGTTTTGAATAGCAATGGCATGTCTTTGGGCAGAAAAAGCCTGTGAAGGAAAGTATACTCTGGTAGAACAGCAGAAGACCAGCTCACACATCAAATTAATTTGGGAGGAATATCATGCACAGGCCTGTGAGGGCAGTCATGCATCCACCATACCCTGCTGGCTGCCTCCCACAGCTCCCATCATGTGAGAACTCTCTTATTTAAGAGAGACATCTTCCAGGATGATAGTCTGCATAATACTTTTTTTCAAAATACCTCTTCCATTCTTTAAAACTGTAAGTGAATTGGTGCAGAGCTTCCTGACTGACCAGGAAAGATAGGAGTGGGGTGAGCAATGTGTTTCGGTCCTGAAGGCACTAGCAGGTTCTTACAGAGCTGCCCCTTCCCCCTGTCGTACAAGTCCCATTTAGCAGCACAGAGCCTGTGTGAGCCCCAGCTCCTCCTGCTCCTGGCCATTCTCTGCCAGTGCAGGACCTGACCCATCATCTTTTGCTTTGTCAGACATTCCCTGGGCTGTGGATCCCACCTGTCACCAGCCCAGCTAGTTCACCAGAGGAATTATGGCAAGAGTTCTGCTGGAGCTGGAGTCACCCCCACACCCACCTTGTCCTCCTTCAAAGCCAGCACTGATGTGTGCTGTAACATCTGAGAGCACTGAGAATGTTTTTAAGAGACTTTTTTCCTGGCAAGAAAGAGCAAAAATGCCACAACTTGCTGAAATGTATTGCTCTTGCATCCCTGTCCACTCACACGTGCAGATTTTCCTGTTCAGGTTTATTTGAGATACAAGTGGAAAGCTTACTGCATACCAGAGAAGTTTGGTGTTTGGCAGTCGTGGCTGGGGCTCTTTGTGCTTTGGGTCAGGGAAGGTGGATCTGATTCTGATAAAAAAGGTGGAAACTTCAAAGTTCTCACAAGAAGGAATTGGGGAAAAGGTCTTATATCAAAGGGGTTAACCCACAAAGGAGAAGCCACTGCCTGACTCCAATTTACCAATTTCTGCCTAGTCAGTGGACTAACAAGAACTCCAAAGGAAAACTCAGTAGGAAATCAGTCATATTTTCAAAACAAATAATTTCAAGTCAAGCCATCCATGATGAATATATGAGATCAGCTCAGTTGGTTAGAGATCGGTCCCAATAAAGCCAAGTGCATGGGTTGGATCCCTCTGAGGATCATTCCCTTTGGAACTGGTCTTGAGGATCCTTGTGGGTCCCTTCCAACTCAGTAATTTCTGTGACTTATGTTGAAATTCAGTCATTTTCCTTCATATGTTACAATTTTGAAAACTTGGCACATCTCAGTCAAGACATCTTTCATTAAAAACGGTGAACACGACCCTTTGAGAGATAGTAACACTTTAAGAGAAGTGACCTTTTTATTCTCTGCCTCATCTTTCATTTCTAGCACTTGCTATAAAATATATATGTGTGTCTGCAAATGTTGCTTCTAGGGAGAGCACTGTGGGGACAACCTTTGAGCTATATGCAATGCTGTAAAATGGATAAAAGAAGAGCCAGGGCAGTACCAAGTGGATCCTGGTTGAACGAGACAGTGATCCCACACTGCAGCTGGAGAATTGTCATTTAAGAGGATATCCGAGCTGCAACCTTGGAAATCACAACGCTATGGAAAGTACTCCAGGCTCCTCCAAGGCTACAAAAGCAACAAGAGGTCTATATGATCTATTTCCTCTTTTATCTGATTTACAGAAATGGCTCTTGACAGGAGGCAAGTTGATAATAAAAAGCGAAGCTTTACGAGGCTCCTTTCAAGCACATCTTCAGATGTTGTCTCTCTCTTCTCCCCTCCATTAAGTCATAGATCTAAAGACTAAAAAGGAACTGAAGAAGTGGCAAGATCTAACGCCTGTTGGACTAAATACGTAAATTATGAAATCAAGTCTCAGAACTGGGAGATCTTAACTCAGACTACTGGTAAATCAAGAAAGTGATGAAAGCAGCATCCCCCTCTAGGAAGGGTTCTGATTTTAGCTGTGACATTTCTAGCCCTCAGAAGTCTACAATATTTTTCATATAAGATCAAAGAAAATGCATTAATATTTGCATATGGTTTGCTGTATATTTCCCCCTTCTATTAGCATCTCCCTCATTCCCCAACTTCAAACGCTGGGTAATACTGAAATCTTTAGTGTAAAGGAAACAAAAAACCTTCCAGTTCAGATAACTAAAATGCATACTGAAATTAATGGGAATCATTTGATTCCTTCCTGTGACAAAACAAAATTCAGACATTTTCTGGAGAAGAAGCATCTTTAATCTCCCAGGTGAAACATGAGAGCAGAGAAGTGTGATTCCATAATGAAAGCCTTTTTGTTATTCTCACATTTTTCTGCATGCAATTTTTGAAATGTTTGTTTGTTTGCTTAACTCAGATTTAGCTTATGTCATTTGAATTTCTTCACCAAGCATTTTGCTTTCATTGTAATACAGTTTTATGATAATTAAAAAGAAATTGTCATATTTAAATGTTTTCTGCATGATTGGCATTAGAGCATTCAGCGCAAGGAATTAATGAGAGTATTGAATTAAATGTGTCAAATCATCCAATTTTTAAAATCTCAACACAACAACCACAAAGCACAGAAGTTATTTTGTCTGCATAAATGATGTTCAAAAGCTTAAAGCTGCTTCGTTATATGGTGCTTTTTGATATCTGAGATGGGGTTACTCTTTACTGTATCTCAGACCCATAATGAGGGTTCCTCTATTGAGATGTTTATGTTTTTCTACTGGTTCACAGTGAAACAAATCTGGGATGTGCCTTGCAATGAATTATGAATGCAAGGGGCTTTGTGTAGGTGACTTCAGCTGCCTAGCTCTACATTACAGAAATGAAGAGACCTTCTGCAATCTGAGTACACAGCAACCCAGTTACATTCATGCCCTTAGTGAGGCTGCACTAACACATGATGGAAACCTCACTTCTCTGCCCAGTCTGCTTCTTATGCAGTAAAAAACCCCTCACAGCTCTATTCAACAAAACCAGAGCTTTTGTCTGCCTAGCCATCAACTACCAGACTAACATTTCAAGTCATGTAGAAGTGCTGAAAACATAACACAGAGAGTCACATACAAAGGAAAACCACCAAGATTGCTCAAAGGAACCAGTGCTGCAAAAATATTCCTGTTTGGTCCACACAGGTTATTAACATCTGAGTTTAATATCGAAATTCTTCCAAAAGATGGGTTGCACGATTAAAACAAAGGGTTATAAATTTAAATCAAACTCTTGGAGAGAAGTCAAGCTTTTTATTTTCTCAGCTTCTCATCCTGTCAGGATGATGATTCATGTTGTTAATGTCTGTTTCTATGTACTGAAGACCCAGCAAGACCATCCCCAACACAGTATTTATGTGCTTCTATGAAAAAGTAAACAAGCTTAAACAGAAGTCAAAATTCTCTGGACAGAAAATCTAGCCACTTCTTTCATTTTTAATTGTAATATTGCACATCTTCTTTACTGAGAAAAGAATACACCTAACATAAAGAGTTAATAATTTGCGGATGTCTTCTGAGAAGGTTGAAGCATCAATATGTCAGTTCACAACCAAAACCCAAAGGACTAATTAGGAAATTTCCTACATTTTGAATTTTTGTTTGGCATACCCCAGCCATCAATGAATGTTATTCATTAATTGTCATAATGATAACAGAAGTAAAATCTTTCAGGCTACATTTATTGATGGAATTTCTATGCAAACAAGAAAAAAAACCCATTATATTTACCTATCGTTAATGGCAGATCAGGGAAAGTTCAAGCAAATGCTTTTCATTAGAAACAGTGCCATTTTTTATCTCAGTGCCTTTCCAAAAGTATGGATAATAATTAAAGCTGTATGACATTAAGCACACTGGTTAAATCAAAAATCCTATTACACACTTAGGAAAAATTAGCTGTGGAATGACGTAAGACACAGCCTTCAGCTCTTAACAATCTAGGAGGAGTTTTTGTTCAACCATTCAGAAAGTCCAAATTATAAATAATACTGCTAAACTTCATCCTTCTCATGAATCTTTCAAGGATTGCTCTCAGGAGACTGGTAAGGAAGCAGGGTATTGTGTTTCTTTTTTAACGTTACAGTAGGGACATCCATTGCAAAATAAAATAGGTGGCATGACTGAATGTGAAGAAACATAATGGGAACTAATGAAGTACCACATTTTAATGTCCTTGTTTCAAATTTGTTAAGAGCAGCACGAAAAAAAGGGACTGCATTTCTTTTCTATATGAATGTATATAAAAGTTCAGTATGGCATTGGAATATTTCTTGTGATTTAGCCAGTAATATTTGTCTTATAAAGGCTGATAATCTGGAATTCTTCCCAAACTCTGCATTTAAGACTAACCAGGAGTCTGTCATTTTGTAGGACATCATTTCTCATCCTAAATTACTTTGGCTGACAGCTATTCTGGATGCACAGATGTAAGGGGACACAACCATACACATAAATATAAACAAGTTACATACAAATATAAGAAAAAAGTTTTAACGTGCTCAAACCTATTTATAGAAAGCCATGGGAAGAAAAACATCTTTCCATCTACATTATAGGGATTTGGGCAAAATGAGGATTAAATACATTTAGCTAGATTTTTAAATTTAACTTAAAGGCAAGGTGAATCAAAATACATGAATAAATAACCTTTTAAATTCTCAAAGGTCCTTTAAGGCTGCCTACCCACTGCACAGTCGTCAGAAGAGGGAGGCTGGGCAGGCATCCTGGCAGATGGTTTCCCTGCAGAAGGGCTCTTACATGGGAGCAGTGGGTTTCCATGCCCCACGCTGCTGCAGAGCATTGTTTCCCTGGAAGGTGTTAATGGCTGCCAGCAAGGATGCCTCTGATACATGGGAAATCGTGGCCTCTGCAAGCAGATGTGCATGCTAGCAGCTCTTTTTTTTCAGAGGAATTAAGGTCTTTAATAGAGTAAAACAGCTCAAACAACGGAGAGCCATGTGGGGAGGCCCAGGGGATTGATTGGAAACATCGAGTCCTGTATTGACAGGAGGTAGATGTGTTGGTACACGTAGGCAGAAAACCTCCAGGAAGCCAGAAAAACAGATGTGGGCTTGGCCTTGAGAACAGAAATAGACCTCCCTGGGTGCAGGAGTGAAGGGAAAAAATAGGTTTAAAAGCCTACATTAAAAAAAAAAAAAAAAACTGTTCATTATTATCCACTTCTGCTCTCTTAGGAAAAGAGAATACAGTCACTCCAAACGACTAGGGATGTACCAAAAAAAATACCTGACCAGCATAAACAACTTCTCCTCCAGAAAAAAAAAAAAAAAAGAAAAAAAAAACCACCCTAAAGCCCAGCTAATAGTAGCAAGGAGCGGAAAACAACAGTTTACAGTGTCCAGCCCACAATAAAAGAATTTGTTTCCTCAAAAGTTCAAAGATTGGGTCAATTCCCCATTGCAAACACCAGCCATAACATCTGGCTTCAAAAGCCTAAACCACTTCCCTCTCTATGGTTGGTTCTGGCTGGAGCTGCCCATCTGTTTCCAGAGCCACAAGGGCCACACTGCTTGTCCCTCAGTGCACTCAGAATGATAAACACATCCCTTTTTTCCACCTGGCAAGTGTCTCTATCCCAGAGGCACTTTGGGATGGGTGGCACCATCCACTCCAGCACCAGCCACATCTCTGGTACTGGGAACTTGGAGGAACATTCACCAGAGTCACAATGACAGCAACCTACTCGAATTGGAAGGGTGCAGGAGGTACAGCCAGCTCTGCATCCCTTCAAGCCTCCAAAACAGAAAATCATTGAATGGCCTTAAAGATCACTGCATGAGCAAGGTCTGTCTTGGACACTTGTAGGGATGGGGCACCCACAACTTCTCTGTGCAACAGGGTTACGAGTGCAGACACACAACAGCAGATAGCCATTACAAACCAGTTAAATTCAACCAGCAGTCTCTACACTCGGGTATGTGGATGCACAGACAGGCTGTTGCCTCACACCACAGTATGATTTGCAAATGAGACCAATGGAATGAAGGTGACTGTTCCTAAATCAAGTCCTACTGAGGGCAGTGACCTATGGGAGAATCTGCTCCATATGACTTAAGTATTTGCTGGCAGATTTATAAAAAGAAAAACTCCTTAAGAAAGTGGACATCAAATATGTGAGGCACTTTTATAAATGCAAGCATGAGCTGAATACTTCAGAACACAAATAAGCTGTGGCAAATCAGGCCCTTCAAATCCATGCTGCTATTGAAAACCAATGGGGCCTAATAAGGATACGTTGCTACAATTTTACCAAGTTGTTTGCTGTGCATCTAAAACATTATGTCCCACTGTACTGCTGTCACATGGAATATTAACAGCAACTACCAGTTAAACACTAAATATATACATTTGTGCTGCACTTGCTCACACTTGACATGACCATAATATCTAATCTAATGCCAGATGATGAGTTTGATGTTCCAAAGCTTGATTTCTCCCTGGCTAAATTCACTAGGAAGAAAGAAAAAAAAAAAAACACTGGTAAGCTTTCCACTGGATGTACTGTTGACAGCACAAGAATATGTTTATTTTTGTTATTCCATCTGGTGCTCATTATAAGCACCACAGTTTTGGAGGAGTTACGGCCAAACTATCTAGCTATCAATAAAACATGGGCTTACTGAATCTGCAGCAACATGAGACATAAGTGCAATAATCTCCTGTTTACTGATGGTGTGTTATGAAACATTATTTTTACTCAACCCCAACTATTGGAAAATTAAAACAACTTTGATCACTTTTGGAGGTTCTGGGCTAAGATTTCCATTTGTAACTATCAATTATTTAAAGAACAGTTTTAAAGGGTTCTTAGAGGTTTAAAAAAACCACAGTAATTTAAATAGCAATGGCAGATGATTATAAGACTTAAGCCTCATATGGAATAAAAAGTCTGTATAAAATAGTCACATTGCCATCTACTGACAGCTCTTTATGAAAAGGCTTACAGTTTTTATTAGCTGCCTGACTATATACTTAATACTCTTTCTCTTGACATAACAGTAGCACAAAAATTAGGGATGTACAATATATGTTGTTTGGTACATCCCACTGCAATAATCCTGCTTCTGTTGGAATCCATCTGAATCCATTCAGGCTTTCACAGTTACACACTGCAATTAGACACGTTTATTAATGGCATTATTGCTCAGTATTTCACAGGAGGTAAAACTGTTTTCAAGAAAGTAACTACAGAAGGGTATGTTAATAAATCAGGTCTATGTGCACAGTACATAGGGACCTGCTAATAGGATTTCTTTAGTAACAGCATTTATTTCATTGCATATAATACCAATCATAATACCAATCACTGGAAACCACAGTTTTTATTATATTATGTGAGAAATGGATTTCATGTTAAGGACAAATCATATAGACTGCATTGTTGCTGGTGTACCTGCATATTAAAAATCTTTTATCTCATCCTTGTACTGAAATACATTTTGGCCCAAGACTTAATGCCCCTAGTTATTAAACCAGCAACATGTAATTGCACTTTAAAGCCCAGTGTAGATCTCATAGTTGTTCTATCTTCCTGCAACCCAGGATCCACTGATTTTAGGTCAATGGATCCTAAAAATGACCTGTAAATGAGGTGATAGAGTGCTCTTCCATGGAAGCAAATATACAGTAATTTCACGAATACAAGCCGCACCAATTTGACTAAGATTTTGCTCCTAAACCGGAAATGCGGCTAATAATCAGGAGCGGCTAATACAACCTCAGAAGTGCCTGCCAGAGTGCTGAGCCGAGCAGCTGCAAAGTCGGCATTTTGCGATTGTTACAAATCGCTACTTTGTTGCACCGCGGGTGGAGCCTGGCTCCCTGTAGGCAGCACGGGGGGCGGGGAGAGAGGCGGGAGAGCTCTCTTTCCTCCTCTGCCACAGCCCAGGGGAGAGACGGGGGGGGGCCCGGCACCGCCCCTACCGCGGCCCGGGGAGGAGAGGGGGGACCCGGGCCGCCCCTACCGTGGCCCGGGGAGGGGGGGGAAGCGCGCGCCGCCATTGCTGTGGCCCGGGGAGGGGGGGGGAAGCCGGCGCCGCCATTGCTGTGGCCCGGGGAGGGGGGGGGAAGCCGGCGCCGCCATTGCTGCGGCCCGGGGAGCCGACGGGAGCCCCGCGCAGCCATTGCCGCGGCTCGGGGAGCCGACGGGGTGCTTTGTCCCCGCCCGCCGCCGCCGCGGCAGGAGCGGGGAAACTCCGTCCCTGCCCGCCGCCGGCACCACGGGCGCGGGAAAGCTCCGTCCCCGCCCGCCGCCGCTGCCGTAGGAGCAGGGGAAGCTCCGTCCCTGCCTGCCACCGCGGGGCAGCGCCGACCCGGGGTGACCGAGCCCAGTGGCAGCGGCGGCGGGCCCCGAGCTGCAGCACCGTGCTGGACCACCTGGCCCCGTCAGCGGCCCCTAGCGGGCCGAGCCTGCACAGCCTTAGCTGAGCCAATAAACCCCGCCCTCCCGTGGTTCTGTTACTAATTGCACGCGGGTCCTCGCTGCGAACGACAAAGCGGCTTATATTCGGGTGCGGCTTATCTATGGACAAAAACCGAAATATTTGCCAACACCCAGAGATGCGGCTTATAGTCAGTGCGGCTTGTATTCGTGAATTTACTGTACCAAGTTGGGATTTCCCTCCTGTAAACCAACCAGCATGTTAATACCCTGCACTAACTCAAGGCCTTCCTTAGATTCTCAGTGCTTTATTTCCTGCTAAGAATATCTGCATGCTCTCTGACCCACGGCATAATGTGATTTTTCTTCACCCTTGCCTCTTAATTATAACATTCAAGTTTGAAAGAAGAAAATAAAACAACAAAGAAATTTATCAGGTCTTGTCTACAGTACTTGTGCCCACTTTTTCATGCATCCAAATCTGCTATTCACAAAAGAGTTTCTAAAGCTCTACACTATCTTTAAGACTTCAGCTTTCTGTCATTTCTTACACTCATTTGAACATATTCCTACATTTTGTCTTTTCTGAGAAATACAGAAGAGCCCAGAGAAGGAGACACCCCACAAAACAAAATTGTCTAAGGAACAAAATAATTTCTTTAAATAACAAAACAAAAATCAAAACTGGCATATGTTTCCAGATTAAGATACATGCTACGCTAAAACTCAAGGTCAGCATCAAATTTCACACGTTTTCCTTAAATGAAACCATCCTCTCAACTTCTCTTCTTAAAGAATGAGGGTAAGCATTTTACTATTGAGAAAAACAAATAAACAAACAAAACAAAAACACTTCCAAATTTACATGCAAATATATTTTTGAGCAAGAACCACATAATCCTAGTGGGAAAATTAGAACAGCTTATTTCACTAGAATTTTGACTCAGAAGCACAGGGAGATAAACTATCAAAACTTTGGACAAGTGTAATATTTCTTCTCTTAAACAGCTCAAATATGGATTTTGCAACTGGTGTCGAAAAGGTTTTGGACAAATTTCCTCAAGCAGAGTCACTTTAGACTTCACCACTCACTAGTTGTGGGAGAGGCTGAGGAGCTGGAGTGGCCAAGCAGTTTGCAAGGAACACAATCAATCAATTAGCGCCGTTCAGAAGTGGAATTGCTTTGTTTGCAATGCACAGAACACAGAGCAGTGATAAATGATTGCTTTAACACTGTAACAGCATCTGCTGCACACAGCCTGCGGGGCTGAGATCTGCCCTTTGATCTACACATCACTCTCGTTGAAAAGAACAGGGTAATCCAGATACCTGTAGGACTTGCATGGCTTTGGAGAAGCTAGAAAAATAATACTCTCAAAGAATCGCTGCTTTGGGTTTCTTTTTAATTTTTTTTTTAAGAAGTTGATTTCTTTTGCTTTGACAAGTAAGAAGGAGGAAAGAATGAGGAGGAAAATGCCCATGATGGGAGGAGCAGCAAGCTGATATATTTGTGGTTTTCACTGTTTCTATTGCCACAGAGAAACACATAAAAATATACTTACATGCAAGCCATGGCTGAATGAGGAAAGAAAACAGTTAATGATGATAGAAACCAACTTCTGTGATTTATATGAGAATCTCTCTCATCTGTTTAATTTTAGAATAATTTCTATGTGGTTAAAAAAGCCAGCAAATTCTGTGGTGTCAGAAGTGTCACTTCTGCAGTGCAGAAGGTCATGTCATTCAGTAAAGTATCCTGGGAGAGCCTCTGAACTAAGAGTTTGGTCTTTTAGTACCTGTAACTCATTAAAAACTGATTTAAAAGTCTCAAGGTTTCAAAGCCACTAACAGCAGAAAATAGAAGTTTGGAGAGTAGGAATGGTGCAGCCCTGAGGGGCTTGTGTTCCTATTTCTGAAAAATTGCTTGATCATTGTCCATGCTTTAAACAAAAACTATGAAAGAACTTTGCAAAATTAAGCTTTAAAGAATATTTCTCCAAAAGCATTATGAAAAGTTTCAAAATGAAAGAAAAGGTTTAATTGTGTGCCTTTAGCACCTGAATCTGCATAATCAAAAGAAACAACACAAAAGAGAGGATTTAAAAAAATAATAATATATTCACACACACTCTCACGAAATAAAGTTACTTGCTTTCAGAGTCATCCATACTACACTGTGAAATGCCTTTGGCAGTGATCTGAAGGCACAAGAGACAATACAGGGTGTAACTGTCATCATGAATGTCTTATAACACCAGTGGCCAGAACAAAATGCCTTTGAAGGCTGCAGTGAGTGACAAGACACTTTAAGGAAAGATAGGAAAATCAAAGGGCATTGTCATTGAGTAAATCAAACTTTGTTTTGATTGTCTGCAAGGTCAAGATATTTGCATTATATTAAGCGTTCATTAGCACAGACAAATATTAGCTGCTACAGGCTCTTTTTTTTAATATTTTTATGTTTTGAAGGTCTAAAATAATAAAGTTTCACAGAAAAGCAAAATATTTGCCTGCCAAGGGATCTCAGCAAAATCTATCCCTGATCTCTACATTACAATGGAAACATTGCATATAGAGTAGCTAAAGTAATGAAATGAAGTTCTACTCAGAGAAAACTTTCCACACAAATTTTCAAACCCCAATATTCTGTTAATCTTAACATGTATTGCATATAATACTTGCAATTATTTCAGCACTAATTATTTAGCAGGAAAATCAGCCTCACAATTTTAATGCATAAATTGATCCAGCAAATATCGAAATGTTTCTGCTTAACTGTTTCAATAGTACTTCAATGCTGAAAAATTTAGTTCCTAACATATTTTTATAACAATTTTATGCAAAGTTTAGAGAAAGAGGTGTGATTGTATGACCAAAGGTTTCCTCTAAAAGAATTTACTGCTCTTGTTTGCTCTAAGACACTGCAGAGCAGATAACATTCACAAAGGCATAAGAACAAGAGCTGTAAATGACAAATGGGACAAAATTCGCAGTCATGGGTTTACTGAATAAGCTGCATCACTTTAGTCATGAAGAGGGGGAAAACTGTAAACTGATTTAATTCATCATCTTATGTTCACTCTGGTACCCAAGTGGTATCAATCACAATTTATTAAAAATCACGAAAATACGTGGCATTATGAATATGTCCTTCAGCAAGGTAGGAAGCAGCATGATTGCAAATGACTCATATACAAATCTAAGCCCTGACTTGAGAACACTGAATACCTAACAAATCCAAGTATTAGACAAAGGCCTAATTTTGCATTCCTGCACCTTCTCAGCCTCATAGTACACCCAGAGCAAATCTGTAACACGTTACACATCTGCCAACACAGAAATCATGCATCTTACAGCTCGAGTGCTCGGGAGCACTGATAGTCCTTATGACAAGTTTTTAATGAAATAATGCTATGCCTGTCAGTGGGAAGGAGAAAAGGAATACATTAGACTGACACATAAAGGATCATCCTGCCAAACACTGCATCCCAGAACTGGAGGTGGAAGGATGTAACAGGCAGACAGCATAATGTGCTCATTTGTGGCCTCGTCCTGGAGCCAGTGAGAGTAACTGCAACCAGCACCAATTTTCTGTCCAAGGAATTAAAAACACCAGGGTGTGAATACGTTCAGTGTCAAAATATCAAATGATTGCCCACAAATACCTGCCCTGAAAAGAACGGGTTTTCTTCCCATTTATTCCTACAAAATCACCAACAACTTTGATTTGCACTCTATTTCATCATGCCAAGAAACATGATGCACAACAAATATGAACTACAGACATGTTCACCCTCTTTGCTTCCAGATGTCTCAGTTTTATGTGCCAAATCTGCTCTCTCAAAATACTACCTCTAACTTTTCAAAAGTCCACTTCCTTTCCATGCTGTGCTGGAGAAAAAACACTACATTTGGAAGGTATGTTTCAGAAAAAAATATGGGCTATTTCCAACCAAAAATTTGATCAAATTCAATATTTGTAAGTGTTCAGTAGCAAAAAGAAACCAAGTGAAAACAGTGGCCTGTTTAAATATGGTAGAAACATTATGATTAATTGCAACTCAGAAGAGACAGGAGTGCCCAATAAATATTTCTGCTCTATACTTCAGAGACAAAGGTACATGCCTCAGGATTGATGAAACACTTTCCTGTATTGAGTCAGGAATATGTTAGCTAGCAGCTTTGAAGTCTGACATTTTAAAAATCAGATCCAGATAACTGAAGGGTTTTAAAAGAACCAGCCAGGCATCTTTCTAGGCTGTCAGTGAGTTCTGTCACACTGACAGTCTCCGAAGGCTGAAGAGTTGCGTCAATATGACAAGACAGATCTTTACAAAATCTCATAGTAATTATCAGAGTAAAACATTGAGAAAAAAACAAAAATTAGCTTCTAAAAGTCCATCTTATGCACAGTGGTAACTCCTATATCCTCAAATCCAAAACTCAGGATTTTGTGATTGGTTACCAATCAGAAGCAGAAGGTTGAATCAGAATTCTGGTACAAAATACTTGTTTACAAGGATGTACCAAGTTCTTCTTTGTATGCAGTGGAAGTGAACTGAAGCAATTACCTCTCACAGCATCAGAATCCTTTCATTCATCCCATTCCAAAGATTTGTCTTGGAAGAACACTGCTTGCATCTGCTCAGGTTAAATGAAATATTCCTTCTCCATTTTCAAGGACTGTCTCTATTTCCTGGCTGAGATATTTCAGCCACATAAACATACCCCCTTATGTACCAATAATCAGGAAAAGTTTCTCCACACAGAACATCTGAATTTCTGACTAGCTACCTTTATTTTGGATGCAAATACTGTCACTCATAGCTACCATAAAATATAGGATGATAATGAACTCCAACATTGTCTACTAGATTAATTCAGTTTACACTACTGTATTCAATTAAAGAGGGACTTTGTGCATAGTGGTAAAAATAATGCTCATTGTTTTCAGCACATTTTATAGTAGTCTACTTGGCAAATGTTTCCATACCTACAATAAAAAAAATATAAAGTAACTTTATAAGCAGTGAAGAAGCATGTAAAATTTTATTCCTTGAAATGACTTGGCTATGAGTATTTTAAAAATTATGTGTAAATAACTAACAGAGCCAAACTACTGCAAAGTTATTTAAACTGACCATGCTGGGTAATGCCTAAGCACCATGGGCTCAAATGATTATTTCCAAAAGAAGTCAAGCTAGTAAAGCTAAAGGTTTTCTCTCATCCATTCATTTTGGATTATTTAATCCTGTACCACTGAAAACATGAAAGTCTTGCCTTTTCTTGTTTATTTTTTCTTAAGAACTAGATTCCCTTGTACTAAAGAGTTCATTGCTTCCTGCACTCCTCATGGGAAAAACCCTAGCTTGAACATTCTGAGATATTTGCCTTTCTGTCCTTTTCTGCTTTCTGAGTAAATCTAAAAATGCCCCATTAAAAATAAATAAATAAAACTAATCCTGTGTTTATATCCAGTAAACTTTCTGTAATAATTAGGATACAAATTATTCATAAAAACAGGACAAAATTTCTGTAGATCATCATGCAAGGCTAAAAATAAGTTCTGACAGTCAAGAACTTCCCAGGCAAATCCTGAAAACCTATATTTTTCAGGTCAGTATAAATTTAGTCACTTACCAATAATAGCAAATTTTCCATATCTAGCATAATACAGATACAGCTCATATAAATAGGAAATGCTAAATGGAACAGATTGAGTATGAGGACAACATCATCACAAAGTTTTTCACAGACTGATGGGTTTCTATTTTTAAACACATTTATTTTAAATCAGGCTAAATCACATACAACTCTGATACCTTCTGAGGTAGGGCTTGAAGCAAACAACAGGACTTGAGTATACAGAGTTCACATAAGGATTTTCAAGCATAAATGGCAGCACAGAAAAATAAATATGGGTAAAAAGAGCAAAAGAGCAAAGTTCAAAAATGGTATGTTTAAAAGAGTGAATAAATCACAAAACTTTGCAATTTTTAAACAAATCTTAAATTAGAACCAAAAAAGAAAAAAAAAAGAAGTTGTCTTTCCTCTGAGTATTTGGCATTCTGACCTATGCATTAGAAAATCTGTCTTTAAAGTCATTAGATTTTACTCTTCTGGAAACCACAGCGAAAAGAGCAATTCCTGCAACTTTCAAGTTCAGCCACAGCATCAATTCCACTACAGACTCTGGTGCTCCTCTACTGAGAATCTCTTGTTTCTGCTGCATTCTGAAAATTATGAAGTTCTCCAGCATCAAGTGCTGTAAAAATGGCACCATTCTGAGTGCATCTTCAGCTGTCTTTACAACTTTCTTTTGAATGAAGAGGATGGTTATCCGCAAGCATTTACTGAGAGGCTGAGTTCAAACACGCAGTAGAAAAGCAAGGAAATTAAAAACCAAATCACAAAAACCTAATATTCCAGTTTCCTCCTCCTGGCAGCAGCTCCCAATGAGAGAGAACCTCCACTGCCAGGTTAGAGCTGGAAAGTGGCAGCAGTGGGAGGAGGGATGCACATCAAATCTAATGGTGAGCAGGGTCTCTGCTTTCCCTTTGAAGCCCTTCTCCATCACTCTTGTCCTGTCACCCATGGGGGCAAACTGAAAGTGACTTCTGCACTTCCAGATTATCAGTATCAACTAGATTAAAATTAACATTTTACATTTAAGGTGCTTGATCCATGTGTCTCTTTTTCACATCACTTCAAGATTTCTGTGTTTAGTGAGTTAGTTATTCAAGTTCATCTTTTAATAAAACACAGCTGTCAGCTTAAAAGCCTTCTTACATCCTTTGTGGTGCTCACTACTTAGAACAGAAATAAACAGGTAAAACCCAAATTTCTGAATACCTTGCATCCTGTTAAAAACACAGATAGCTTACTTAGTTAAATTGCTCTTATGTTTTTTACTACACATAAAAGCATAAACAGGTAAAAGCACTGCATGCCGAGTCTTTCTCCCCTAAAAGGAAAAAAACATTTTTGAAAAGTAAATTCCTTCTCACAAACATTCAATACTCACACTTGAAACACTGTTTCTAAATTTTTCTATTGGGAGGTGAGAGCAGAGAGAAAAATAACCCAACTAGACCCTACTGATACACTGGAAAATAAACTTCTCATAGCAAGGGAATTTCAGATGCCAAAGGAGTCCCAGCAGCAAATAAAAAAAAAAAAAATTTAAAAAGTGTTGGGAGGAAGCAGCAGCTTGTAGGCCATCTTTTGGAAGCTATTGAAACACAAACCATGCTGAGCTCAATGTTTCAATGAACCTGCATGAAACAGAGTCTGACAGTTTTCTGGTTTTAGTGCAATTATAAACAAGCCCATTCCTGCATACTCCTTGTCTGGGCAAATAATAGTACAACAACTGCAGGAGCAACAACTGAATATCCCTGGATACGCACGCCCAGCAGGTGTTAGGATATAGAAAAAAATTAACATCACAGGGGAATACAACCAAATATTTTATAAATCCAAACCTACAAAACATGGTAAAATGAAGAAGAAATGGGCATTAGGTGACAATATCTACTTTAGAGTCAGTCCTCAGCTTCTGGGTTTTAACGTTCAGCACACAGCAAAAGAAAAAGAAAGCACACAGCAATAATGCTCAGGCAAAGCACAGTTCACTACAAAGACGTTGGACTTCTCTGATGTTTTTTCCCTACCCCAAGTTATCTTGCTGGTCTTCTACATCTGGCTGTGAAGGGACACCCTTTCCTTTTGGATTAGTTTTCTTTCCGACACCAGTGTTTAAAAGAGAAACTCAACTTAGTGGTGCATTATTGAGCTTCCCAGATGACAGACAAGATCTATTCTGAACCCAGAAAACTTGTTATTGTATTACTCTGTCAAAAAAACTTCATGTGTTAAAGGCAGAGTCGATGCATATCGGGGAAACATCCATGAGCCTCTGACTGATGTTGCTCTACAAATACTATCAAGGAGCAAGACTCAGCCTCCATCTATCAGAACTAAACCAAAGTTCACAAAAGTTGCCTGTTTCACTGAGATACCCTTCTTCATACTGTTCTGGCAGGAAGTGAAGAGTCATCAGCCTGATCTGAAAGTGTTCAGCAAATAATACTTTACTTTAGTGAACACTTAACTTATGCAGCAGAGAGCAAAAGTCATCAAAGCCCATCTTGCTGCCATTTGCAGTGAGATCAACAGGCAACATTTGGCTGATCCAAATACTGAACTGTGCTGGGCTGAGTGCTGCCTCTTCACACCCTGAGCACGTGAAAACAGCCACCTTTCCAGAAAAGGTTGCTGTCAGATTTCCAGCAACATTTCTCTACATGCATTTCTTCCTGAATACATTACATTTATGAACTTAGAGATGAATCAAAGAAATGCCACATTACATCAGTGGAGTGCTGTTCAGGCCACTCAAGAACAATAAGTGGCACAGCCCAATATGAGAATGCAATGGTAGAGAGAATTAAATAAATACCAAAAAAATCATTAAAACCATACAACAAAATATAAAACAATAGTTCTGAAATATTAAATAAATCCCTATTTTAGATTTTTGCACTCTCTTTAGAGTTTGCAAACTCAGGGAAAGTTTAGGATCTGCTGTCAGTTAGATAGTAATGCAGTTAGAAAACTGCACAGAACAACAGTTCTTGGATTTTGTCCCAACAGCCTATAAACCTCCTTTCAAAAACAACTATTCTGTAATGAGCAGTGATCTCCATTAGCAACAGACTCATTTATTCTAGCAGAGTATCAGATCCTAACTGCTAGAAATGTTTGAAGAGCCCTTTGAATGGCAATGACTAAGAGACTTTCACAAATTTGAATTAATAACCAGTGTCAGATGTAGTGACAAGGATAGGTTCAGGATTGACATTAGGATGAGTCCATTTTGGTTGTGTTTCTTTTCTTTTTGGGAGGGGCAAAGCAGGAGGTGTTTGATGCTTTTATTTGCTCTATAATTTCAAGATCCAGATTAGAGTGTCTCCGTTCATAATTTTATGTCAGTGATCCAAAAATATACCTGCATGCACAGTCTACCCTGCAGTGCAGGGAAAAAAAAATTCCAAATTCATTACTTACAAATATAAGTAATTTAATTTCTAATAGTCATCTAGATTAAACTAATCTGTTACTTCTATCATTTCTTCCTTGCACTTCATCAATGTAACAGAAGTTGCTTTCTGAAAATAACCAAAAGTGCCCCATTCTTCTACTCAAAACTTACTGTTGGCAAGTGTGAGACTGCTGGTGTGCCGAGAGCAAGCAGCATTGTCTCAGTCATCTTGCACTTCCTTGTCTGCCCATATCTGATCCCTCATGCACCACTTAGACTGCTGGATATTTTGTCTGCAGCTGTCTTCCTTTACTTGACAATTAACATCATCTTAATTCCTGAGCAAACATTCAGACTGTGTTTTATTAGGAGAGGAGTGAGCAAGCTGAGTGACTACTGGGAAGAAGCACCCTTCCCACACCCTTCAGTCTCCTCCTGCCTTTAATTAACAACAGTTTTAACACCAGATTCCTTCATGAGCCAAAAACACGTGAGGAACACAACAGAAAAGCTCAGCTCAGCCAAGAAAACTGAAAATGGATACAGCTCAGCAAAGGACCACATTGGTGCCTCTCTTGCTGGCACAAGAGAGGAGCTGTGGACAAGGGAGTTACCCACAAATTTATTTAGAGAATTGGGAAGGGAAATATTATTTCCTTAAACACACAATGTCAGTGACTTGATTTTGGGCATGACTACACAAAAAGCTGCATCATGAGTAGCAAGCTATGACCAAGGTTAGAAATGAAGAGCTAAAACTTGTTCTGCTGTATAGGATGTTTATGTATCTCCTCAAGAGAAAAACTACACAACCTCTAATTAATTTCTTTTATCTCATATTATCTACTTACAAATTTTGGAGCTAGGTCCCACCTTTCTATTACTTGAAGGGAAAGCTTTACTCACCTAAATCATGCCAAATCTGCCAAATCTGTTTTCCTTAAGCCTTAGTTATTAACTGCTTTTAATTATTTCTGCACCAACAGCTGCACATCAACATTTAATGGCTTATTTAATGATCACTCTACCTCCTAAGAATGTTTTGAGGGACTGTTGCAAGTCAAATTTTTACCTAGAAACTTTATTGCAGCAAACTTTGAAAACCTATAGAACAAACTCATCGTATCAGAGTTTCTAGCTGATCAACATTCCCCAAATCCCTGGTCATTTTATATAAAAATAAACAGAGAATAGATCTTCACTGCAAATTAAGAACATAATGAAAACTATTCCCATTGCAACTATGCTGAAATTTAGAGTGGATTTGATATGCTGGTACATTAAATATGGGAACTAATGAAATAAATATGAACAAATGTCAGATTAGAACAGCCACAAAAATAGATAGAATTAGTATCTTGAAAACCATTAGTAGAAAAATAAGTAATACAAATGCATGCTATTATTAACCATTTTTTGTAATGAATATATCAATATTAGTAAGGGATCTTGTTCCAATAATAACATTTCACATAAATTGGAAAGCAAAAGTTGATGAGGACATTAGTTTTCTAATTTATGATTTTTTACTTGAATAAACACTGTTTTTAATTTTATTCTTTTAGTTGGAACAAAAGCATTCAAGAAAATGGGTGATTTTTATAGCAAAGTAGAACTTTTGTGAATTTGCTGAAAGCTGTCTGCGATTAATTCAGTACACAAACTTGGAGGGAAACACAGGCAGCTGGAAAAATATGAATGGTTTTTCAACTACAGAGAGCTAAGCAGAGGCATGTACCATTAAAATACTGAAATGGTGAAAGCTTTCTGATAAGTCTAATTCAGGAATTCACCACAGAAGGAGGTGAAGTCTCCAAACACTTGAACATAATCAAGTAAAGAAGCAAACAACCAGTAGAATTTGATATTTACAACTTCTCGTACACCCTCTCTTCCTACCAGAAGAATACTTGAAGAGTCCTGTTTTATAAATGCACACTTCAGAAAACTACTGCAACCATAGAAACTGAGCCCTTCTGTGCAATCTATTTTATCTTCAGCATTACAGTTTATAGAGAAGAGTAGTATCAGCACAGAAAACTTATTTCATTTTCAAAACCTATTCTTCCAATCAACAGATTTGGTAATGATTCCATATTTAGGGTAAAAGCTTTTCCTGTGGGAATTGTTTTAATATTTTCAGCATTTTAGGGAGTTGGAGGTTATTATTCTAACAAAATTTGAAGCATTTTTCTTTCCTACTCTCAAGTGTCCCCATCACGATGAAACTTGAACACTCATTTAGAATGCTTTGCCATTAATGAAATCAAGAAGATAGTGTTTATAACCTTCCTTTGAACTCTTGATTAAAATAAATATATATATATATTTATATATGTGAGCATTTGATGGTTTTGATCTACACTCCTGACACTTTGATTCCACTTTACTTTGAAGATGATTTGAAAAAGAGATTTCTAGCATATGCTCCAGTACCATTATTTGCATAGGAGACCCAGAACTACAACCAAAATACAAGTCATTCTACTACAAAGGGAGACAACTGATTTAAATTGATTTACTCTTTGACATGAAATTATAGCAATCAACATTCGTAGAGTCCCATAGGCTGAAATATTTTTTTTTTTAATATGGAATCCATCACAATTCATTGCTTTCCAAAATTATTTTAAGAGGTAAGCCAAGCAGCAATGTGATACATGAGCAAACAGCTTAAGTCTTCCCAAATATTTACTCAATATTGAGACGTTTTCACCTACCAAACACACACATCCATGTATCTGTTCAGCTCTTCCCCATGCCCAACTCCAAATGAAAGGTTACTTACATATTTTTGTTTGCTCTTTCAAAAGGTGCAGTGTTCAAAAAGCTGCATCCCTAAGAATTGCAACAAGTGTTTCTGAAAAGCCAACAAGCAAGCACAGCCTCTCACCGTGCTCCACTGCAGCAGCTTTCAAAAATGTGATGCACACATTAAAGAGCTGCTTTCTGATTAAATGGACCTTGCTTGCCACTGCTGTGTGCTGAGTGCTAAAGCTAGATTTGATATGTGACCAGCATAAAGTTATTATGATTGTGTATTCATGAAAACAATTCTGCTTCAAAAAAGAGTTGAGTTACTGTCCTCTAAATATTTATTCCCTACAATGAGAATCAGAACACAACAACAAGGAAACAGCTAAATACCTTGTAATGGTATGAAAACATAAACCTGAAGTCAGCTCACTGAGATTTGGTCTCAAATTCCCCCAGAGGACAGGCACCTGTTGGTAGGATGGGGGGAAACTTGATTGTAAAGACAAGGAAGAAAACAGTTTTATATGAGAATCAACTGTACCTCAAGGCTTCCAAGACTGTGTTGCAGGGAAGCTGTAACACCCTCCCTGCCATGTGCTGAGCCTTTACTGTGTGTTCCTGAAACGCAGCCTCAAACAAGCACAAACACTGACTAATTAATTGTTTTGTTGACAGTTTCACTTTTGAAAGACTGCTTCCCTCATATTTTGCTCAAAGACTTTGCAAGGATAATTATATTCCTTATGATATTATCTATGATATGTAATATCATTTGATATTATACAATAATATATTTACTTAAACTATTTATCTCTTCTTTTTAGATCCCTATTTCCCTTCCATTTTTCTCTGACTAAACAAAATTCCGAATTTACACAGACACAGAAACATAGGCTATTTATCTCAGACATAGAATTGGTTTTTTGTTCTCCTCAAAATTTAAATGTGGAAATTTTTCCTCTGTATTACCCACTGTACTAAAAGCAAAAAAGTAAAGACAAATGTGTAGCAAGCCTGTTTTCTCAGAGTGTGTGTGCCTGAGCAGTCCTGAAGAGAGCAGCATCAGATCCTTTGCAGCCACTGAGAACCACAAGGCAGTCATGACTCAGTAACTGTACAGCATCCCTGAGCACAGATCAGTTCAATCTTTTTCATTTCAGGCTATCCTATGCCATGAAACATGTAATTGGTTATGCCTTTTGCATTATTTCCGATCAGGCTCTGATTTGCATTGCAAACAAATCCATTTGCCACTTCAGTTGTTTAGTTCAGAGTCAATGTACAAGGCTGAGAGGGCAGAAAAAACACAATAAATGGTGCTGTGTCCAGATTTTATCACAAGGAGCTGAACTAAATAACTTATGAGTTCAGTCAGTTCTATTGAGTTATGAACTAGCTCTTCCTCCTAGAGTAAATTCAAATTCTTACTGCATACAAAAGGCCCAGTGAACACATTTTATTACTGTTGCAGGGAAGCACAGAAGTAATGAAGGTAGAGCTAAGGTAAATATATAACCCAATGCCTCTCTGGTGGATTGTTTGCTAAACCTTGTAATTTTATTCACTGGTATTTGAATGTTGCATTTTCTGCCTGTGTATTCAGAAGGCTCAGTAGGAAAATAGAAGTTGCTGGGACATGGAAAAATAAAAGCAGTGTGATGACAGAAAAATCTACTGTCAACAAGGAAAATGTCTTAAGAGCAATGACAATTTTCTGCTACATTTTCCAATAAGCAATCTCATCCCAATTCAGGTATAGATACTTTAGCTAGCATTTGGGGAAAGGGCAGAGAGCATAAGGTAAGAAAAAAACATGTAAATGGGAAAATTATAAAGTTTTGATAAAATGGAAGCTGGCATTTATTCTGTAGTAGTTATTCATGGTTTCAGAAATACACACTCAACTATAATAATATACATTTGGAATAAATAGAGGAATACACAGTTGAAATTATTACCAGAGAGCAAGGCCTAAGTCCCTAAATGGGATAAGCATGATTGTGTGAGATAGAACTGTAAACTGAGAAAGGTGGCTGCATTATTTTGGAGTTACAATAAGGCAACAGGCTAAATTTCATCCCCCTGGTTGCAAAATTCTTAGTAATTTCACCAGGTCAAGGATTCTGTATGAAGAAGAAAACAACTTTTCCCATATTGGAAATACATGGACTCAGTGACAGAGAGACAGAATAAGCATAAACCTTATTACTTGTCAACTGTAAAAAATCTGACCTTTGAACAAAACAAAAAAAAAAAATCAGTATTAAAACATACTTTATTTTCTGCAATGTCTAGGTGAATCTACCACCATGCCATGCATGAATAAAAACAATGCATTAAAGTGACTAGCTAATAAATGTACAATTGAAAAATAGAATTGCTGGTTTGGATCCACAGAGGGGCAAAGCTAGAACTAATCCCATAAATTAAATAATCAACACAGTAAGATCTTGGAACTCACTGGACAGGATTTCTAGCCTAGTTTTTGAGGATAGCTCTTGAGAAAAACATGAGAGTGCAACTAATGGGACTCAAATGCAGCAAGATCATGATGCCAATTCAAACTGAGCAACAGAAAACAAGTTAATCTGAGAAAATAACTGATCAAGAATGCATATTAACTAAAAATATAAAGTAGCATGAAAAATCAACCTCTATTACATAACTGCAGGGCATGCTTAAAAGGATTTTTGTAGTTGGAATAAATAAAAACTAAATAAACCCTGCACATAGAATCAAACCCAAGTAAGCCTCAGTAGGAAATAATGTTGCAGGCACCATCTTACAGAAAATATTGGTGTTTAAGGAATTGAAAGTTTTCTGGATTAAGGTAAACATGAATGCCTGTACAAGATGGGAGGACCAACCTAAAAGGAAAATTAAGAGAACTAAAGAAATTTGGAGGAGTGCCTCATCAAAAGCTTTTAAACAGAGTAAAATGTTTGAAAATACATCAGAGGAAGCCAAGAAGGGATGCAGGGTATAAACAAAAGTTTAGGAGGCAAACACAAGGAAGTGGGCAGAAAAGTTGGAAACCAGCTCATTTATCACAGAGGATTGTGTTTAGGGAAAATATTCCAAGCTATATTTGCACATGTTCACCTCAGAAATGGGTGCCAAATTATTCTCTCCAGATACACAAGTCCAACATGCAGAAGGGGCCAAAACTGAGAGAGACTTTGAGCATTATTAGAAATGCTGTGAAGAAGGAGACAAAGGGATCCATGCTCCACAAATTTTATTGAGATAGAAATTTCTATGCTGGTCAAAGTCAGTTCAGAAGGAGGTAGTAGAGCTAGGAAAAGTAAAGAGGAGGCAATCATAATGTTCAAAGGGTTGGAGCAGCTTCCTGAAGAGACCAAAAAGGCTGGAGAGAAGTCCCAAAGGAGAAAGAAAGATTTACTAAAACACACAAGAAATTTGCAGAACTACATTACCTCATTCCTTGCAACACCACGACTGGGAGGTACTTGGTGAAACAAAAGGGAATTTATTTTAAAAAGATAAAGAAAGTATTTCTTCCCACAGTGGATCCTAAAGTTCTGGGATTTGTTGTTAGATGAAGTTGTAGAGGAAGACACTATCAGACAGTTTGAAAAGGAATTAGACAAATTCAGAGACACTGAAGCTTAGATCATGACTCAAAGGACTTGAAGGATATAAATGAATAATAAAAAACAGATTCAAGCGCTGAGGAATAAACTGCAGCCAGTCTGTAGTCTTTCATGCTTTGTCCAAAGCAGCTTCTCTTTCTGTCATTGGGAAACAGGCAAAAAAATATCTACCACAGAAGTAAATGTGTTTAGAGAAGCATACTTTATAAACAAATTTAACTTTAATTCTCCCTGCATTTTAATGTAAAGAGAGAAGATTCTGCAAACCAATTAAGGAATTGGAGCATGTACTCCGACACAAAGTCTCATTTTACTGACGAGCATTTTTGGTATCATCAACACAGCTGAAACAGTTGTGGCACCAGACAGAATGATGTTTGGGATTTGTGGTGGATGTTTCAGATTAAGGCTCTGCTGGCTTTGACACCTCCCACTGAGGTGGGCTGAGAAAGTGCAAACTTCACAGGATCCAACACTGCTCTGCTGCATTGCAGAGTCCTCATCAAACCAAAAGTGAGAAGGCATCCCTTCACAGACAGAGAGTAACCCACCAATTATCAGAATAGCTATATATGAAAGACTTCATTTAAAAACTGCAAACCCACAAGCACCAAAAACACACACAAAACCATGGACAAGGACTTTTTTGTCAGCTCTTGCTCTCTACAGATTGCAGGACTCCATGAGGCTCACAGTGTTTGACTCAGCATATGGAGGTGCAGCATGATCTCACAAAGAGATTCAGGTAGAAATTCAGGTGCCCTGACAGTCACACACTTCTCATGACTGGAGCAGCACAGGTAAGATCTCAGTTTTTGCAAGAGGCAAGCACTGCCTAGAACTTGCTCCTATAACTGGCCTGAGGAAGGAAATATATAAACAAAGTCTAAGAATAAGCCCTTACTGCAAACATACTTCAGATTTTTCATCAGTCTAAGGTCTTGCTTATCTCACACATCCAGAAAGAGGATTCCTTCCCTAAAACAGCTAGCTAGCTTGGGAAGTAGCCTATAATGATCCTCTGAGGAAAAATAGTGCTGTGCTTTCCATGCCACAGTAATCTAGGAATGCAAAGCTTATCTCTACTGATTATTTAGGTCACTCCTTTTTGGCTTTGAAATTTTTCATGCAGCTACTCATAAAGAGCCATTTCCTCACTCCTGTGAGCTCATACACATGTATGTTAAGCATGCTTGTATCAATCACTTCAGGTTTTCTTAAGAGCTGGACTAAAGAAAGCTGAGATATTCCTCAAAAAGAACCAGATGTAGCATCCACCGGAAAAGAAATAATTTTCACAGTAAGGAAGAATGTCAATTCAATCAGTTTCTATTCAGGAATTGCTCAGAAAAAAAAAAAAAAAATCAGTCTTAGCAAGTCATCTCCAGGAAATGCAGAGGAATAAGAGATTACACTCTCATAAGATACTTTTCTGTTCTCAGGTGACCCATTAGTCATTTCTCCTCAAATAAAGATCTCCTATTTAACTATTTTGAAAAGATCCAAGCAGGAATTTATTCATTGCTTTCATCTTGATAGCATTTTCCATACACTAGCACCACAAATTCAGACCTGGCCTAAAATGGATGCTACTTCATTTCCTCTCACCAATTCCCAGTTGCCATCAGGTTTGTTTTTTTTTCTTTTCTTATAGCCACAATTAGGACAAGGGATCAAAAATGTCCCAAGGAGCTATTGCCACCATATATTGCATTATCAAAAAAAGAGCCCAGCAATAACTGCTATTTCTAAAGGAGAACCAGACAAGTTCTCTTTATAGGACAGCCAGCAGCAAGATGACTTTTCTAATAGGTAACAAATTGCCACTCTGATTGGAGCCAGCTGCCTAGCGAAAAATTGGAATCATGCATTGATATTTTGGAGCACTTGCTTTTGTAAAACATTGTCTGGATGCAGCACTATTTATATGCAGCCCTTCTGCATGCTGTATTCCAGATGAAGTGAGAGCCACCATCTTTAAGCAGCTGCAAATTGGTCTCTGCCATTGAATCATATAAATCAGGGTATTTTTTTTTCTGAATTCATTTTGGTTTAATTAGGACAGAGAAAAAGCACAGTCCAGAATAAGCAGGGGTACTAGCCTACCATTCTACATGTCTTCAGAAAAACTCAATCAGATCTTATATTTATATTATTCTATTTCAACTGCCTTATAACAAATTTGCAATGCCAGAAAAATGTGCCCCTTCTGAGCTCTCCCACCTTGAGGTTCACACAGCCTGGTAAGGGGAGCCAGGCTGGGCGGAAGGAAAGCAGAACAGAAGGGGCACTTAGCCACTAAGGAGGGGCACTGGCAAGCATTCTGGAAGGCTCTTTTCCCAGGTCTGCTATTGCTTGCCCCAGTCACACCTTCCTCAGGGTCCCCCTCTTCCCTACAGATGCCTAAAGAGTTTTCAGGCTTGAAAGGGAAGGAGCAAAATGTGCCCAGTGTGACTGACGCTGCTCATGCCCCCACCCAAATGCAGAGTCCTGTCTCCATTATCAGCACTAGATTGGCAGGTGCAAAGCTTCCTTCCTGCCTGGAGCTTCTCCATCCATTCCTGCCACAAGGATATAATGGGTTTGTTTCATCCTGCAGCAGTCTGATAGAGATGTCCCATCCTGCAGCAGCCTCCCATCCAGCAGGCAAGAACAAACATCTCCATCTGGCAGCCACTGCAGCTTCTGCTTTTCATAAGGGAGGCCAAAACCAGAAGCAATACACAGATACCTTTTTCACTTGAGCCCTTTCTGGTTCTGGCTTGTTTTTGTTTTTTTTTTAGCCCCCACTAGACACATATTGAAGTTTGGTTTGTGATTCAGCGCTTTCTGATTAATAAAATGAAAATAAAATAATTTTTTTAAAAATCAAAGCTTTGGAACTGCTCACAGTAAGAATTTCTAGCTTCAGCAGACTTCTTGTATCTGAGGACAAAACCAAGGATATCATTAAGGATCCAGTCAAGTGCAAGAATTAAGGCCACAAGACTAGAGATGAACACTGTCCTCTGAAATATGAACATAGCCCCTCAACCACAGCAAGACATCTTTTCTCCTGAAATCACTTTCATTCAAATAGCATGATATGTAGACATATGTCAGTGACATTAGAGGCTTAAATCAAATTGAAAGGATAAGATAGCCTGAAGAAGATACACTGGTGTAGTAACTGGTGAGGGTCAAAGGAGTTACAGATGTGCTGCTGGCTTTCTGTGCTTATGGCTCTTGTTTGCCAGAAGAAGACAACTTCTGGCAAACCACTCACTTTTAATAAACTTCATTTAACAGAACAACTGTTCTCAAAAAACGTGGCCAAAAAGTGGGTTGTCTGCTTACATTTCTATTTTAACATTCACAAGTCAGTTGCATTAACTTACAGCTTTGCAGAAGGGAAATATTTATTGAGTTAGAAAACATAGTCACAGTGTTCTGGGTTTGTGGACCACATCCTGAGCCCTTGCCTATCTGAATATCCATAAGTAGCCCACAGACCCAATTTTAACCTTTATATTTTGTAAAAATTCAGGATAAAAAGAACCATTCCAATCCAAATCATTCCAATCCAAACCATTCTACGATTCCATGATCTAGTAAACTATTACATCCTTTTAACCTTTACCCAGCAGCAGATCTTCCTCCAAATTTATCACCCCTCGTCTGACAGGCTACTCTTTGAGACACACCTACACTGTAATCATGGTGCTACAGACATCCCTAAACCAGTTACTCCAAGCCAGATCATGTTCTGCTAGCAGAGCATCTGTGAATAAAAAAACTCAGCACAGGTTGCAATACCCAGCTGCCCAGGTTCAGGCTGTTTGCTTTCTGTATGCCAAAAAAAAAAAAAAGCTGTTTTTTTAAGGCAAGCAAAGCCCTTCTGAAGGAGCAACAGTCACAGTAGGAGTCCAATGCAGATATACTTCAAGAAACTGCACCTGCAAAAAAGTCCCCTCAGAGAAAAAAAGGCAATTAATTCCCTAAACCAAAATGGATCCCTGAGGATGTGTGCAGAGGTCAGGAAGTTTTCTCTAATGCTCTCTGCAGCACACTAACATCAATAAGGAAGGGGCAAGCTCTCAACAGCTTCCACACTATCAGAGGAATTTGTGTGAAAACAGAAACCTCACATCAGTGACACTCAACCTCCTTTACGTGGGAATTTCTTGGTAAGGGCAGGAGGTTCTACTGACTTACCAGAAAGAAAAAGTCTGCAAGACATTGCAAGGCTTCTTCTGGAGGATATTACCACTGGTTACACCTTAGTAATAATTTTACATACTGAAGCAAATGACTATATAGCTTTAAGAAAACTCCCATATATACTCAATGTAGTGATTGTTCTCTGTGTTGCTGGAGCCAGTTATTTCATTCATTTGCTAGCATATAAAAGCAATTCCGTGGCATTTTCTCCATTATATGCAAACAATGCATATAATAATACTGAAAAATATCATCTCAACGCACAAGTTCCAATACACAAGTAATGCAAAGAAACAATTGCACATTTTTCTGCCTCCTGGGTAGTTAACACTGCTTTTAATTTCATCTCTGTCTTTTCATATTACCATCTGCAGAAGCTCATGGCCAGGAGTTTGCCCTGGTAATAGCTGACTGTTCTCTTTGATATCACTCCTTGCTCTTTATGGACAGGCCAATATTCAATGTGATTAGCAGGGGACAGCCCTGTCTATCCAGATAAGTCATGAGTACTTAGCAGCTCACTCCATGCATCACCACTAATTGCTGTAAAAGAAAATTCCTGCATTTCTCTTTTAAACACAACAACAACAACAACAAAAAGACGATAATTGTCTCTCCAGGGAAGACAACAATGTTTCACCACAGTTGGGAAGAATTTCTTTCCATCTGTAATTCAAGGAAATAACATCTTATTTGTCAACTTTTTAATTGTTTGTCTGAGATTTAATGTTCCATGAAGCTCTACTTTCTAAAAAAGTCTCAGAAAGGTATTATCAGGTGGCTCATAGTAATTTCAATCTTAGAGCTGCACAACCATGCACTCCTAGAAGGCAATCCTAAGGAGAATGGAGCAACGAGTCCTAACACAGGAATAAGAGTGGGTGAAACTGTGCCTGATTACTACTACTAAGATACAAAGATACCATTTATATTATCAGTTTAGTTAATGTTCTTAAAAGACAAAAAAATAAACCACAATATATTTAAGCGGGTATTTTTTTAACTTCCTCCGTATTTATGGAAGGTCCCAAAAAACTCACTCAATGAAACTTAAAAAGGGCATGGCAGTTGCTAATGTACTCTGAGTTAGACACACAGAGAAATACCAAGATATTCTCAGGGGGTCAAAACAGCAAAAAACTTTTTTGGCAACCCCAAAAAATCAGAGATCAAAAGGTTTAGAGCAGCATTCAACCGACATGAAATACTTCTTAAAGCATTTAATTTAACCCATTCAACACTGCACACTCTAAGTCAGTTCTATTCTAAATTACTCAAAAATTCCAAGAGGGAATTAGAGGACAAAAAGACAGAAGAGAGATATAAAAAAAGAAACATAACTACAAGTCCTGTTTTCCAGTAGTGTTCAGTTGATAGAAATTCCAAGAGGAGGTAGGGTGCCTGCCCCATGCTCTGCTTTAAACACCCCTTGGCCTTCCTGGGCCCTTCCCCAGGTAGGATTTTGGGACATTTGGCCACTGAGGAGCTGAGTTGGGGTTCCAGAGGTGGCTGTGGAGCATTACCTCTGCTGTGCCAGGGCTGGGCAGCCACTGCCAGGCTGGGATCAGGCTCTGGGGGCGGGGGGCTGTCTGGAGCACAGCATCTCCTCACCAGAGCAAGACCCAACCTGTCCCTTCCCCTCACACATACACATGAAATATTTTGAGCCATCAATCACTCCAGTCACTCACAAATTAGACCATCTGTCTGTGAGAAATTTGTTTTCTCCTCAAAGATACATTTATAAAATTATACTTTGAAAAGACGTTTTTAAAACAAGTGGGAGGTGTGGATTTGTTTTGTTGACTTTTCTTTTTTGAGTTTTAAATGATCTGCTCTTGAAATGTGTCCATGGCAATCTTCCTGGTTTTGTTTCTGATAGTGACTGACATGCTTAAGGGAAAACATGGCCTATATATACTGAGAAAACTAATACTGAGCTGATACCAAGAGTGTTTTAAAATATTCTCTCATAAATATGACATTTTATGTCTCCATTCGTTAAAGTGAAAACAAAATGATGCTATGTGCAATCATTGCATAAATCATGTACATACCATTTTGCCATAGGATAATTATGTTGTCTCAGAGAATACTTTTTTCCATCAGATATTTTTCTTGCAATGAGAGAAAATTTGTGTAAGATTGCTTTAGAAAATTTTATCTGGGAGAAAATTGCTGTTGACTGATGCAATCTCCTTCACCAAGAGCAATCCTTCTTCTTTAGGACAGCACTTAAAATTACATTTCTCAGTTGAAGGAAATGTAAATGGAACAAAGTATGTCAGATGAACAAATATTTTTTAAAAGTTGTTGTAGAACCATCAATGATTTTACAGACACTTTTACAGAGCTGAAGGCAAGGAAATAGATAGTTTAATGATAATTTCACACACATGCCTTCCTGCTACCCTTCCTTTGCCACAGCTTCCAAATACCACGACCATGCCAGCTCAAGACACAAACTCCAGCTCAAGCTGAATTTCTCTCTTGGAGGTAGTTCTGGCATGAAAATAAACTGATCTCTCACAGAGCTCTCATTGCAGTAAATATTTTCAGTCATCAATAGCTCTCACCATATCAGCAAACAGTAAAATTGAGAAGAGTAATTTCTGAAGGGAACATCAGTAAGTATTCAGGAACACTCATTTTATTTTGCTTTGTGTTTTTTGGAGGTAGATTTTTTTTTATTTGGCTCTTTTTTTTTTTTTTCTCCAGACTAACTCTAATCTGGTTCCATGGACTGAATGCCACTTAGTGGCTGTGGCATGCTAGATGCACTCCTGAACTGCATCTTCCCATCTAGGTTCATCCCAAAGAAATTCATTTCTCACAGACAAATACCACTGCATAACACAAACCAAAGCAGAATGAGTGGGGACAGCTACAGGTTTCCTTTCTTTATCTAACCTAAAGAAGCACTCAGGATGACCTTTAAAAAATTTTTAAAAGACTGGCTTTTTTTCCCATGAGAGTAGATTTATGCACAAAATAATGAAGAAAGTTTTTTGTGGGATAAGAACATGTCTTTAAGAACCTCACTTAGTAAGTTAGTGAGGAGTTAATGAGACACTTTCTGGCAAGACTGTTTTTAGCTTTCCGTTGAACCTCTGGCTGACACAGCAAAGCAGGGACACTTCTGAAAATGTCTCAGTCAATCAATATAGGAACATCTAAAGAGAATATGTAAGGAGGATTTCTGTGTCCCATTTAATGTTTTGACATGGAATTGCCATTTAACATTCACCATAAACTATTTTGGTCACTATTGTCAGACTCCATATGAAAGGTACAAACCATGCAAGTAGAAATTTAAGAATTTTCTGCAGCTCTTGTGCAAACCTGGTAATGAACTCAACCTGTTAATTAACTAATTTCTAACTCATTCCTGTGCAACCATTAATGTTCTGTCACTCTAGCACCTACATATTATATTAGTTTTCTTGTATTGTTACTTTGCTCACTGCCTGTAGCCCTTTAAAAACATATTTTTTCCCCTAAATAACTAAATGTGAATTAGAAAATTAAAATATGGTTTGCCTTTCATTCTAAAACATCTGTTCATCTGGAAAGTCTTAATTAAGGACATATATATTCAAGCTTTCCTTTGTTTTTTTGTGACTACACTATAAGATCTATTTTAAGACATTTTAATTGTGAACATTCAGATCATCAGCATGACAAATTCAGTAAATAGAGGTCATTTCTGCATTGTTAACTGTAAGCTCAGACTGTATTTGTTGCAGGAGGGAGATGGAGTACAGGTGAGACTTGCATACTCCTACTCACCTGCCACCAACCATTAGGGTCTAGAAAAGAAATACCAGGTTCAATCTTCAACTGGTTGTTGATGATGACACCCTTAGTATGACTAGAATGCACTAATGAACACAGACATTCAGCAGCCCAAACAAAGGCAACATGAATGTCCTAATGGTTCTTACTCCTGTTATTCATCCATTTATAGAGGGAGCAAGCTCAGTAAGAACAAAAGTATATCCAGGATGAACACTGCGTGATTTTCTTTATTTCATCTGCAGAAACTAAGCTGTACCTTAACTACTAAATCCACAGGCAACCAAATGCCCAGTGCACATCTGCTGAGATTGTTCCTAGCTCCCAAGCACAATTCTTAAGGTGGTGTTTGAGATAAAAGCCTACTTAAAACAAACATTTGTCTCCTCTCTTATCTTTTCACTAATCAGAGTGTAATTTTGGTGGGTTTGGAGCTATAGGGTCACAGAGATCTCTTGGCTACAAACATCTAAGGGAATGCTCAGTATACTAAACTTTCTTTCCTCACCAAATATTTTATTTCTGCATCTGAGGGACGAAGCTCATCTCCTTTCTGCTTCTGCACACACCAAACACATCTGTTATGTTCAAGCCTTCTGAGCAGGGGGCACAACTCTTGTGTTTGTGTCACCAGCTGACACTCATGCTGGGAGGAACTGCTCTTTCTGTCAACTCTGGAATCTAGAGGTCAGTTCTTTTTTACTGATATAAAAGATTGGGAAAGCACCATTTGGCATCCAGAGGTCTTATCTGAGATTTAGATTTTGATTACTGCAAAGTGGAAGAGTTCCAGTCACACTGGTAGGTTAGAAATCCTCATCAGTCAATAAATTGCCTGGTCACAGCCTGAGGCAGGAAGGAATATATCCTGCATAGCTGGTAATTCTTCCTGACTATTCTCTAATTCCCAGTTTTGGGAATTCTAATCAAGATGCTTTGGTAGATGTGTATGGGGTCTACCAAATGGGGTTTTGGCCTTCACACCCACCAAAAATCTCTTAATAAGCCAAGAACTGTTAGAGCATCCTTGATGCAATACTGCCAGGTAATTTGGAAAGTATATTGGAGTAAAATAAAAAGCTATAAATGAAGTTGCAGCCTCCCTATGTAGCTCTTACTACCTATAAAACAGTATAGACTGATTAAAGCAAAAAAGACACTGCATTTTTCTATATTTAAGGTGAGAAGCGAAAACAGATTGTTTCCATATATGTTTTGAGACCTTTTCACAGAAATTGAGAGACAACAAAATAAATTTAAATAAATATACAAAAATAATCTTCACAACTGACTCCAGTTTCTCTTAGAGACTTTTAATCACTTATCTTCAGTGCCAAAGAAATGTTATCTGCCCCATTATGAAATCCCATGGGAGGCACAATGATTCAGTTTTTCCCAAGGAAGACTAAACAAGGTCACAGTTATGGAGGGAATGAGTGAAATATATGGCTGTGACAGACTAAGAACTAATGGAAGAAACTACTCACTTTTACCTATGCTGTGATTTTTGCAGTGTTGGCATATATCACCTATCTTGCTATAAAGGATGAAAAATAAATCTTCTTAATAATGAAGACAGTCTAAAATTCACTGGGAGTGAGGCACTGTGCAGCAATTTGCACTGCTTGCAATAGTTTTAAATATCTTCCTCCGGGTTAGGCTTCCATAGCACACAGCAAATTCACATCCATTCAGAAGTGAATGTGTGACTCCAACTAAGTCTGATTTTAGGGAATTCATTTCTGAGACAAATGACCCAATTGAGTCTAATGGCTCTGTGGAGCTGCCTAGAGTAAAACATGAGTAAGAGATTGCATGTTTGAGGCCTAAGACGTTAAGAAACATACTGCTGCTACCCAGTGATAGCATCATTAATGCAGCCATTTATTGGTTTGTTTTTACTTAGAACAAGAGAAAATGCATGGCTCTTCTGAGACCAGGAGAAATCAATATACTTTCAGCTTTTAATAACATGATCTAAACCACTTGCTATAGTCTGCAGTGAAATCTGATGTGGGTATATGATGCCTTTCATTCTCACAACAATATTACTTCCATTTTAATAGACACAAGCCAAGACTCCAGTGTAATCATAATTAAGCCTATGCTACACTGCCTAAAATGAAAATTATATATACTAAAAAGCCCAAAAAAGTTATTTTAACGTATTTGTTCATAGCAAAGAAGAAAAATCACCAAAATCTGCATACAATATTGTACAATCACCAACATGCAGCAGCACCAAAGTTTGTATAATAGGATGCCATTGACTACACAGTCTGTAAAAATGACAAATAACACATTCCACAGATGCTTATGGGACCCACTGATGCCCTATTCTAAGACCCACTGCTACATATCAACATTTTTCTATGTAATTTTCCCCTGAGTATCATGCTCAGTAGAAGGAACTCTTTCAGAAGCATTATGCCTGCAGAAGAGAGGGCACCACTCCTTAAAAACAGGGATATGTTAGGCCAACACACATAGCCATTCCTGAACCATCAATGCCAAAACCTTTCACAAGTAATTTATGTTTGGGTTTATTTGAAATTCTCCTTATTCGTTATTATTCTCACAAGAGCTGTGCTGCAAATTAAAGAAACATAATGGCTCATTTCTGCAGAGCTCCTGTGTGAAACTGTGGCTTTGAGGGGCATTCTATTTTAAAAGCTAAAAACTCATAAATTCATTAATAGTAACTGATAGTGGCTCATCTGGCTTAAAAAAAAAAAAAAAAGGTATAAATTTAAAAAAAAAATTTTTTGAAGAGCAAGCATTATTTCACTGAGTACAACATAACAGCCTTCCACTGCTACAAAGACTTAGCACCCACTGTTGAAAGGGCTTTATCTTACTCACAACATTTATTTTTGATTTAAGTAAGTATAAGAAAACATCTCTTTTCTTCCATAAAGTTTGTTCTTCCTTTTAAGTACAATAAATCAAGTGTATAGATGTTTTATTGCTTGTACCAAATGTTTTATTCCCATTTTTAGGACTTTCATAGTGTCTCCAGGGTCCAAGACAATTAAGAAGTTCTTCAGAATTCTCATCTGTCAAGATTGTCTTAAAACTCCTAACACCTTAACATACTAATTAAATTTCTTTTTCTGCTTGTCATTTAATACCTGACATCCAGAATAATGCAATTGGGCTTGTTCATTTTGGCCTCTGTATCAAGTGATGAAGTTTCCAGTGCAGCAAGCTTCCCCAATGAGAAGGAAGTCTCTGGGACTCCACATGGACAGACATCATGCTGTAGGAATATATTTCCAAAACTGAGCCAAAAAGTGTTAGGAAGAATTGATTCAACCCAAACACAAGGAGGTTGCTGGTACCCTGCCCAAACATATCTGTACTATTTATTTTTCCTCCAGGCAAATGAATATGTTACACCACCAACATCCCAACTGAACATCTCTTAATCCAACAGACTGAGCAGGGCAAGATCAGCATCTCAGCTTCTGCAAGTCCTAAACCTTGGTGCCAACGAGTTACAAAGAGGGGATTGCAGTTGACATGAACACTGAACTACAGGCACTGAAATATTTACAAATATAAGACTTTACAGGGATAATAGACTGAAGAAAACCAGGAAAATAGAGACATCTTCTGTCTCTCATTTCCTGGCTAGACAGGAGTTTGAGAAGGTAGTTTGTTCTATTTGCCTTTACAGCTTGACAGTAACAGTGACTCTTCAACGTGGTACTGAATTAGGAGGCCCTGTGTTTGTGTTGTTAGAACCTTAATTGAAACAGTCAGAGAGAAATGTTTTATTACAGAGAGAGAAAGGACTTTTTTAACAAGACTCTAAGGAGACTCGGTTTTAATAATGCTTAACACAATGTTTTAAGCCACACATTACATCTACATGCTATTCCTTGTTAAATGTTGGTTGTTTAACAGCAGGCTGCCATCAGATTGCCTGCTGTGGATAGTTAGGGCTGGCTCATGCAACTTCTGACAGTCTCAACACTGATGAAAGACAGCGCCAATTTTAATTCTTGCAGTGTTTCCCTTCCTGACACTTTCTTTCTCAGGCTGTTTTTTATAACAGATGTTCTTAGCACAGCAGTAGGTGCAAGCACAAAGATAATCAATTGCTAAACTGTATGGCCTGATGTCACTTGGAACACGAGGTAACAGACCAGGATTACAAAAAGTAGGTTCATCTGTTCCTCATTGGGGTCTAGAACAAACTTTTGATATGGATATGAAAATACAGAATTGAGGAAACAATAATCAAATAAACACTATCATCATGAAAACCTTTCAATCACAAGTCAGCAATTGAAAAGAGCAACCAAATATAGAAAACCAATGTTAGCAGTATATTAATAAATCAGCTTTCATTTTTAAGGATGTCAAGATTAATCAAATAAGTAGGTTTTCAGAAAAAAATCTAAAAAAGTACGAATTTCCAGTTAAGATTTTTAGCCACAGATCAGTTATGTTACAAATCAGTGGACTACCTTTATTTTTCCAAGGGTGTTTTTTGTCCCTTATCCCACATGGGGAATTTGCACACTCTGTTATTAGAGAAGGGGGAGAGGGGGGACTGGTTGTTCTGGGGTGACACTTTGTTGTTGGGTATTATTTTTCCTTTTCCTTGCAAAAGAAAATTGCAGGTACTGTCACAGATGAAGAAAAGATAAAAATTTTGTCCATAGTGGATTCAAAATCAGATGCAACCCGTTAAAAAATTCCAGAGCATTAAAATTTGAATCCTTACCCTTCATACACAGAGCAGCAGCAAGCAAATTTTAAAGCATGATCATTTTAAAAATCAAATCTGCCTCTTTGCCAAAATATACTTTTATTTTTTTTTTTGTCTAAATGTGGCAACATGTATGTATCTGAGGAAGCTGCTCTATACTGACAAAGAAAACATGACAGTTCACAGGGTAATTTCATGGACTGAAAATGGCATTTCTACCCAGCTTTGAACAGGAGAAAGCACACAAGAGTTCTGCACTCGACCTGATTTTCCCCATAGCCCCTTTCTAAAAGGCAGGAACACCCTAAAGGAAATGGGAAAAAGCCAAATCAGAAAGGCTGGTAAGGTGATTCCATCAGTCATGGGATGTATTAGCAGTGGTAAACAAGGTTGTCTAACCAAAAGGTCAAACTTCAGGAAAGAGGCAGAAGTAGTGAATTAATCTAAAGCCCCAAAAATCCATGAGTTGGTATGCAAATCTAATAACCAGTTACTGTATTATTGATGCTGACTTTCTTGCTGTTGATCCAAGAGACAAATTTGCATTTTTTTGGTAGAAAGAACTATCTACAGGCAGTATACAAAATGAAGTAAAACATCTAAAAAATCCCAGTGCTGTCAAAGACTTACAGGAAGAAGCAAACACAGCATAGAGTAGTAAAAGCAAACAGCTCACATAAGAAAGGTCACAAAAACTACTTTCTGCCATGTTTTTTGGTGAGTAGAGATTAAAACTTAAATAACACGTTGAAAACAAAAATTCTTTTCAGATTACTAGAAGACACACACACACATCCCAAAAAACTGAACCAGCCTAAACAAAAAACTATAAAGGAAAAATAATAGCAAAACTCCTTTACATATTTCAAGCCTGGCATGTTTGTAATTTTATGTATGGAAGAACAATTTAGCAGTGAAAGCCCAAAGTTGCCTGCCTGAGGCTTGTGTTTGGAAATGGAATGGTTTCTTAGTGAAAAGCCAACTGAAAGTGAGTTGAAATGCATGGAGTACCTGACAACAGAAAATACAGAGCAACAGAAGCAGGATGAGGGCATCTCCACCTTGTAGGCATCCTTAAGTCAAACATTTAAATTAGCAGACAACTTCACACACAGGACCTATCTTTTCAAGTATTACTGCACTCATTCTTGCATAAACACACACACAGAGATCAGAGATAAAAACACCCATGGTGCATTACACAATTCTTTCAAAATGCCTGTCTTTTCTAGATTTCACATTTTTTATGCTTAGAAAGCACTCAATCTTAAGTTATCCCACCAATGGACTCCCTGTAGCATTTCTGGGGTGGCCATTCCACATCCTAAAGAATTGTATTTTCATTTACTTTTTTCTTCTCCTTTTATTGTTTTATTGCTGTTCTCATTTCTTCTTTTTATTTTTTTAAGTTACTTTTCTGTAGTTAATTTACCCTTTTTTTTTTCCTCTGAGCTCCATTTTAAATTTCTTCTCTATTCAAGCACTTGAGATGGTTATAGTATCCCATCAGTTACTATGTCTCTGATTATGCCTCCTTTTTTTGGTTGGGGCTCCTCCCTCCCTCCAAAACCAAATACATAATCTTCCATTGAATTTTGCCTGCATGAAAAGGGTACAATGAGACCATTTAATCTTCTCCCACTAATTGGTCTCTTCAAATCTCCAATCTCTTTTAATAGAGGTTTTTTTTTCCTGAGTTCCTTTCAGCAAATTCACATTTTGTTGTGCCAGCTCCTGCAGCACTAGCACGCATCCGCCTAATGCAGGACGGTTTACATATTAAAAACGTACATGCAAATGTTGAGCACAAAATAGAATGACTTCAAAAAAGATTTTAGACAAAATCACACACCAGTGCAAATTCTTTGGAGGGCACCCAAGTGTCCTGGAATGAAACTTTTACCCTAGGAAACAGCTAGAAGCACGTGGTAATATAGAGCACTAGAATGATTTGGGTTGAAATGCACCTTAAAGATTATCTGGTTCTGCCTCCCTGCCAAGTGTAGGGACATCTTCCACCAGATCAGGCTGCCCAAAGCCCCAGTCAACCTGGCCTTGAACACTTCCAGGGATGGGAATATATATCCACCTTGAGCAAGAGAGGCAGTAGAACGATGCCCATTTATGTCATACTGAGATCCAAGCTGAGTGTTTCCACTATTTCACAGTATATACGTATATATATCACTAGTTTCTCAGACACAACAATCATAGAGCCCACAGTATTTAGATTTGGAAATTAGACAATTAATACACATACTGCAAAATGCTCTTGTACCAACACATGTTGGATTTGGAATCAGCTTAATGACTCCAATTTGAAGGGTTACATCATCTCACACTATCGAGTAAGAAGAAACAGCCTTCTTTAGGATCAATTCAACCAGTCTGTTGAAACTATTCCAAAATATATTTGGATGAAAATGAGCTTAAAATATGACTGACTGACAAGGGCACATCCATCCAGAGAGGACAGTAATCCTGTAATTTCTCTTATCCTACATTTAGGTATTTTTAATTTGGACATACCAAAAGCACTAAAATATTCCAGCTTGGTGTTTGCCGGGTGAAACCTAGAGCCTAAAACCATCTCTGCTCACCATGGACCTGTGGATATCTGCATTTCTGCCTGTTTGACCTTCTCATCCAGAAAAATTAATTCTGCTAGGAAGAAACAAACTTTCTATGATATATATATATATATGCTCCACCTTAACCTTGTGTCACCTCCAGGTAATGCTGATTTGTTCTAGTCTGTCATCTCTGTGTGCTAGGATTTAGGTTAACCTCTTACATTTCCCTAATGGATGCTTCATGCACTCCAGTCAGGGATTTTAACTTCTTCCCCAATGGTGAGGACATCTCAACTTCAAGGGATTAGGAAAGAACCAGGAAATCAACAACAGGTGAATTAGAAGTGGATCAGACACTTCCCTATTGGAAAAAAATGTAAATGATAAAAGCTAAGTTTGATCCTCATGTTCATGCATGCTTTCAAAATAGGATTTGTCAATTGCAGATGCAAAGCAATTTCAATTTTATATTAGTCACTTTGTCTAGTTTATATTCTGAAACATTAAAGCTGCATAAATGACCTGCCAAGTATTGATGTAAGCTTATTGACAAAACAGAATGCTTTACAGTAAGGGCATCATCTCACAAGGCTCCACACAGTGACTCTGTAATTACTGTTCCAGCCTCTGCACATCAGATCTCTAATATACCATGCAAGATTCACCCAAAATTAAAAACAAATAGTTGATTTACGTAGGAATACATTATCTGAAATAAATACCCTTTGAGAACAAAATCAGAATTATTCTAAAATGATCAATTATACTTCTTTCACTAAGGTTTAGAAATAAAGGGTAAACATGGCAATTTCTTTATAAATTCATGAAATCCTTGTGCAGTAGCATATACATCCCTCCCACATCCTCTAGAAAGCTACAGCAGTGCAACAAAATAACCTACAAAAGAAGAATAAGAGAATGGATGTTTTCCTTGCATTCAGTGTAAAATAAGTGAACAAACCCCTGTATTAAGCAGGGGATTAGATCTAGTCAGAGCTCCCATTTTGGACTGGGCAGGTACAGAACCATTAGTTATTTCACAAGGACAGGGAGAGAAAAAAGTAACAGAAATCAATACCAGGTTCAACTAGACTTGCCTACTTGAAGTCCATAAATTATGTCTGAATTTAGTTTTCTTCTCTTGACTTTCACTATCATTTTGTATGTGCTCTCTGCATTTGCACACTGTCCTTGCTTAGCATGTTGCATATTTATTTTATCAGGAATATTTTCATTATGCTCTTCCTCAATAAGAAAATGAAGTTTAAAAAAAAAAAAAACTAAAATCTTAACAGTTTTAAGCATCTGTGAAATGTAAACAGCACTATGCAAGCTTTTGGGACTGGGTATTACCTCTTTCATCAGAGAAAACATCTCTAATAACTGGTTGGTCAAACATGTATATTTTTGCCTGGTTCTGGTTGCTTGTTGGTCAAACACTGCATAAACTTTTCCCAAACACAGAACACAAATTAAAGACCCAAAGGTTTCATTCATGCTACTGGCTTAAGAATGACCACTTTGAAAATGAACTTTGAAGACTGGCTTAGCAGTTAAGGAGTTGCTCTACGAGAACTCACTCCTCTATACAAAGAACAGACATAAGCTGCATCCATACTCATTAGATGCATTGCTCAATAATCCATCATTTCTGTATCAATGGCATTATTTTTTTAATTGTGCCACCTTTCTTCAGTTGCTATATTTCAGAGAGCTTTTATTCAGAATTCCTTCAGGTTTTTGCCCCTATTAATATTCATCCACAAGAATGGTGTCTTTAAATACCAATAACTGTCACTCTTCATCCATAATTTATGAACCTCTTAACACAAAATCCATAGGTATGACTTTTTGCCCCTTGACACCAAAAATTAAAGCCAGACAAAGCTACAGTGAACAGCATAGGAATGTAACTATCATTATCTGCAATCTCAAAGGCATCTGCTGTTTATATCAAGTTCATATTTCTTCACATCTGGGCCAAAATGCTATTAAAGGCACCCTGTGGTTTCAGATCAATTTTATTTATTTTATTTACATTTTAACAATGTTTGACAAGGTAAACCTCTTAAGAAATATTGTATCATTTATGAGAAAGGGCACTGAACCTTAAGTAGATAAACTGAAGCCTTATAAAGGCTTCCCTCAAAGGGATGTTTTCATTTAAGTCACTGTTGTCAATCAAAAATAAGCTTTGTTCTGTATTATGTGGAGACTAAATTTCAAAAGAAAGAGTAACGTGGAAATATGAGAAAAAGCTTTACTCAAATAAGGATGAACAGGAGACTGGAAAAATCAAACATTTCAGACAGAAGGCAGAAATCAAGTCTACAAATCAAGGTGAGAAACTTTTTAGAAGCATTTCTTATATGGACACAACTTATTTAAAAATTAAAATATTTCATTGCTTTTGGTGTCTTCCAATCTCAAGAACACATAGAGATTATATGATGTGGAAGACTAAATGTTAACACTAATTTTGAAAGATAAGGAAGGACATCAGGTATGAGGCAATGAGCCTTCACAACTGTGTTCAGTATATATAAGATTGCAAGATTATGTATATATGGTATACAATATTATGTATACACGATCTTAGTACAAAAATATAGCACCAAAAAAAATTATCCCTGCAAGAAATTCCATTTTTAACAAATGCAGATGGTCATGGAGGACTGGACCTTTTTTTTCTGTAAAGATTCTTTTTGTATTTCCCAAGAAAAGACAAATTAGCTCATATCTAGACAGCAGCACAAGGGCATGAAGCACAGAGATCCCCAAAGCGAGTCCCAAACAAATCAACCTACACTTTGAAGCTCAAAAAACACCACAGCCATGTTCTCAGAGCACCAAATCCCAGCTTCCTGGCCCTGTGCTGACACACACACACACAGCCTGACCCAAGCTGCCATTACTAATCCCAGCAAAGCTTTCCTATCTACAAACTATCAATATTTATCAATATCAACACACAACTACTGTTGTCAGAGGAAAGTAGAAAACACAACAGTTCAATACCAAGCTGTCAATTTGAACATTCTTCATTTTGTTACCATTTTCATGGGATTTACTATCAGGACTTCAGGTAGTTGTGTTTTTCTATAATTCTGTCATACTAATATAAAATCATACCAATTGATTTAAGTCCTGCATCCTTGGTTTACAGGCTGGATTACACTTTCAGCAGGAAAGCTGAACACAGAAATCAGTACATAAATTTAGAATTTGTACTGCTTTTAAATAAAATCAAACAATAACATTAGCTCTCCTGCTTAGCAATAAAGACACAGATTGAATACAGCAAGAGAAGGGCAAAAATTCAGGCAAAGCAGATATTTGATTATCATAATCAGTCTCAAACCTAAACTTTTGATTTTTCACTGATATGCTAAGTTTTTCAGTTTCCTGACCATGCTTTACAAATATGGATAAAGATACTGCATACAGAACAAGCACCTATTTTCCAATGCAAACTGTGCTTAATAGATGGAATCTCAGCACAGTAAAACTTGATAATTCTGAACAATAAAGCACTGACCAAGAAGACACCATTCCGTAATCCTGGTGCAATGACTTAGGTTTTGATGGCATAGGGGATGGGTACTATCACTAGGCTTGGATATGGTAAAAAGGCAGACTGAAATTTCAACCATAGGCTTCAATTTGCAACAAGAAGTGGCTGAATAGTATAGCCAGAGATCCTTTCTTTATCATTCATTTAAAATGCCATTTCCTGGGTAGATCAAGTAACTGTAGAGTGTTACTTTCACGACTTAAAATGGTGTATTTTTACTGCTGGTGGATTCAGGCTATCAAATTTAAATAACATGATGTTACTCTGAAGCTTGCCCAGTGTTTCCTCAAAGGTATTGCACAAGGAATTCTCATTGAAAAGATTAAACATCATATTTTTCAATCTTTCTCATGACAATTCTTCTTTGAATTCAGAGATCACCAAGCTGTCAAAAAGGCATATTCTGCAGCTCATGCTGAACAGGCACAGATCACAACCTGGAAAACTATCTGTACAGACACAGACACACACAAAATCAGCCAAATTGTTCCAACAAGGTTTACATGAAGCCAATTTGTGTGATGTGCAGTGATAACACATCCTATTAAATGGTTCAGGTTGATCTGATGGATTTCTTTGAAAGAAAAAAATCTCCCCAGGGAAAAGACAATAAAATTTTATATTTAAGTTAACTAACCTGGACAATCCCCAGATCCCACCATCTAATGTGGGAATAAGGCTCACAATATGGATTTCTTACAGGGTTAAGATCTAGATATAATGAAGCACTGTTTAGAAAACACACACGTAGAAATGCGTAACCAACTGAAATACAACTGGATGAGAGGCAGGCATCATAGTGGCTTTTTATGCTCTTCATCAATTTACAGTCTCTTCAGCCCACTTTACCAGCACATATAAAATTAATTATATTATTTGTTTTGGTAGAGGTATGCTCAATTACTATTTCAGATGGAAATTTTTTTTTTCTTCATATTGTAACAGAAGGGAGCATTTACCTGGCCAGCACCAACAAGTTCAGGGTTTCCTGATTTCATGACTTCTCTGAAATTCTGGTGTGAAGGACTATCATGTATCATTATCAGTAGCTGTCATTCATTGTAAGTGGTTTACCAGACCTTTAGCAATGGTTAAAGGTCAATTTGCTCTCCTTGCATTACTGTCAATATAATGTGAATTTTTCTAAACCAGAAAATCCAAAAGTGAGGCTACAATTCTTGTTGCTGTATCTGAGCAAGGTCTGATTATCTAGGTTGTGGACTAAATTCAGTTTCCATGTGATCTACTTGAACTGGAAGTGTACAATCTGCAACTGAGGGTCTCACTGCTGCAATTGCCCTCATTTCTGCACTGGTCAAACAGTGGTAACTACATCTGCAAAAGCTGAAATTGCAGCTTTGCCCTGCAGCCAGGCTGTACCCTTTGGTTCCCTGACTCTGGGGGCACTAACCTCCCACCAGCTGCCACCACGGGAGCAAGCAGCAGAGGTCACACTCCTGACAGTTTCTATCACTCAGGTGCCTGAGGGCACCACTTATCTCGGTGACCCAAAACCTCAGGGAAAAGACCACTTGAAGTTAAGTGATGCCTTGCCTGTTGTTATAAGCTGACATCAGAATATCCAGACACCAAAGCGTTCCTGGCTGTAAAAAGCAAAATCTCAGATTAACGATTTAGGAGGAAAAAGCAAAGCAAACCATTGAGTGGCTGTTTTGCACTACAAAGCCTGAAAGACAAGCATCAACAATGAAAAGAATTGAGGAGAAAAAAAAAATAGGCTGCCTTCCTCTACAGCTGTAGAGTAAACCTTAATGCAGTCAGTAGTAAGTGCTATCTCCATAACCGTTTGTTTCCACTCTGTTTCACAGTTTAGAACACACTTAAGTTTCCTTCTGCTCTGGTAAATTGATTTTCGTACAGCATGAGGGGATGTGCTCAGCTTCCAACCATAAATTTAAAGAAATAGTACACATCTCCTTACACTAAGTAAAAATCAATTTTCTACCTGTAGGTGATGAAACTATTTCTCGCACCTGCTGAGCAGATGTATATCTCATAAGGCTTAAAGGCATAAACTGGTGCAATTCAGCAAGAGCAAAAATAAAATGTAACCTTTTTAAAGGTATTATTTTACATGTAACTCAGGTACTCCTTTCCAAAGGTTATCTGTAGTTTTATTTACTGTTTTAATAGTAAGCTTTCTTCTCTTCACTCTTGTATGCTTTGTTGTTATCAAGAGACTTGAGTCGTGGTAAAACCCCAAACCACATTACATCTGAAAAATGTAAAGCAGCTGTCTCTCCCCTTCCCCTGATGATAAGGGCATTCTAGAAGAAGATCAGCATTAAAAGCTCAGATCTGAATCTGAGCACAACACAAAGACAGCTGTTAATATTTGGCTGCAGACTGCTACAAAATTATCTTATTTGCAAAGCTTGCTATGTGGTGAGGCAGATAAATGATAACACCATGACACAGGCAGAAAGCTTTATTCTACACATATCTGGGTCTGACTTCAAATATGATATTCAATATGCAGCTCTGAACATATATTCATAATCATTCACTCCAAGCAGTTCTGCACATGCAGCATATTAATATGGGGGAAGCAGTACTAAACTATTTCCCTGTATAATGGTACAGAAACAAATATTTTAACATTCAAGTGGAATCAAGTGCTGAGAAAATAAATGGCTGGCAAAAAATTGGGTTATTTCTGGCAAATGCATTTCCAGCCAAATGAAAAAAACTTCTGCCTGTCAGTCAATCAATCAGTGCAATGTTTCTATAAAGGTGGTGATAATATGGCTTTCAAGATTAGGAAACTAGTGAACTACAAAGATTGTACTCATTTTCCTTAAAAAATAAAAAAAACTCAAACAAATAAGCACAAAACTTCACCATCTCTATCAAGTTCAAAATGGAAAAACTATTCAGAAACAGTATCTGATATGAATTTGGTCAGTATAATGAAGCAGAAATAAATAGAGACAGATAAGAAGCAGGAATTAGGTACCACATGTCTGAGTTGGTGCAGTTTATTATCATGGTTTCTTTTGTTAATTCCCAAATTAACATAACCATGCAAACACAAAATGAAGACAGGAAGAATTTACTGCATAGATGGCCTCAACCAGAATTTTCCAATTTTAATTCTAAGAAATTGATTGCAAAGATGTGTATTTAGCACTTTAACCGTACCGCTGTCATTTTAAAGTCCTGGTTTTGGACAAGATAACACAATGCCAGCTACTAAAAAGAAAATTAACTCTTTGTTTTGATTTAAAAGATTGATAACACACTGATGTTTCAGCTAATCCTCAGTAGTGCTTACCCCAAATCAAGGACTCTTTAGTTTCCCTTACCCTGACAGTGAGGAAAAGCACAAGAAGTTGGGAGGGAATATGGCCAGAAAAGCTGACCTGAACAGGCCAGAGGATTACTCTGTGCACAGAGGGTCACCTGCTGGGCTTAAACCACAAAAATCAGGTAAGCACTCACAAAATTGACAGTTGTTACAAGTTTAGTGCCCAGAAAACAAAGCAATTTGATTTCAATTCCTAAATTTGAGTTTGATGTCGGGCATCCGTGTTTGACGAATTTGGTCCATATCCATCTTCCAGCATGAAAAGCATGAGAGATATGCTATCCCAGAGGAGACAGCAATTATATTCTCTGCCACACTCTGGGGAGAAGCTGCACACCATGAGGATGATTGAGGAGCACAGAGATGCTCCCCATGCACACTGCCAGTGTCTTGCAGGTAAAGACAAGGCACTCAGACTTGAGGGAGGAAGAGGAAGGACTTCAAGCTCCCCTTTAAGAACAGACTCTTATCCCACCTTCCTATGGGATGGTGGCCAAGGTCAGTCTCAGGGGTCCTACCCCAGTCTAGCATCAGGCAGTTCCAGGGCACAGACAAGGTGATATTTATAATAGAGCAGGGACAAGGTCTGACGTTCACCCCACATTCAACACTGTGCTCACCATGAAATGTGAACTCGCTTGGCTCAGTGTGCTCTAAAAAGCAAATTACTCCAGTAGGATCTTTTGCCATGTGTGCTGCTCCTCTCTCTGTACTATTATATAAAAAGAAAATTTTAATCAAAACTTCGCTGAAAATTCCTTTCAGTTTTGCATAAAGAAACACATTACTGTATTTTTGATCAGCTATATCTTCATCAATACAGATAAAAACACATTCCTCTTGATTCCCCAAGAGAGGATCACAGCTAAAATAAGACAAAGATTATTCTAAATGGTGGCACAAAACCAAAAGAAAACATGCCTTACAAATGAGTGCAGCAGCTTTTAATTTCTGCATTGTGCAGTCAAGCATACTCATTCCTGTCTGATGAAGAAGAATATAATCACCTAGGGGCATGTCAAAAATAACTGTTGCTTTTCCCTTCCTATCCTTTCTTGGGAGAGCAGAGTTTGGTGAGCCAATCAAGAAATTAAAACTGACATTTCACAAACTGATTGTCATGTTTTGGGGTTTTTTTGTTTGCCTATTTAGAGTATGTATAGCTATCAGGCAAACACATTGAGAATCTCACACAGCCTGCATAGCAGTATCTGAACTAATCCTGAAGAAAATTAATTCCCTGAAAAAATAAACCAAGAAATCTCAGGAGGTCATTGTGCCATCTTACATCTTCTAGAGTGAACTGAATGCTTTAAATTCTGATATAAACAATTTCAGCTGCCTACATTCCATTTTTTTAAATTACGTACACATTCATCAGTTAAAAAAAATTTCAAGTTCATCTTATTTCAAAATACAGTCTGATGTAGAAAAAGCAACAGAGCTGTTTGGGTTTTGGTGCATGGATTTAGTTTTTCTTTCTTAACTTTCATCCATTATCAAAAAGATTATTTTGCAACCACTGCTTAATACAGAAGCGGATTTTCACACCCCCTCCCCCCCTTAAAAAATAAAACTGAAATGGTCCTAAACTGAACAGTATTTTTCTCTTTATCCACTGTAGTACAGAGCTACAAGACAATTTGAGTATTTTAATATTCATTTCCAAAGCAAACTGCATGGTTTGTTGCCTTAGTTGTACAATAGCTATGTTTACAGAGACCCAAATTTGGCAGTCAGCTCCAGGAGTCTTGACACCTGTTTCAGATTTAAATAAATTACCTGAGGTTACATTACTGCAACAGCTGAAAATCTGGTTATTTCTTAAGTTAGTTTAATTTCCAGAACAGCTCATTTTGAGAACAAATCTGTGTAAGCAAACCAGCCTTGTCCTACAAATCCCTGAAATATGAGGAAGGAAGTGTTTGTACAACTAAATTTTAATCCCTGACACTAAGCCTTAGCATACATGCATTAATACTTCCATTATAAAGACTAACTATTGAGATGACAAGGGTCTGAGATAAATATTACTGTTTTTCCCATTAGAAATTATATCTTCCCCAGTGATACTGACACTTTCAGAGAAATTATAAAGAATATTTCCAATACCTGCTTATTAGCATCTACTCAAATTTATACTAGAAGGGACAGTTCCCTAGGTTTTGCACTCCTGTATTCATCCCACTGCGTAGGAAAAAGCCCACAATATATCCCAAAAATTCTTCCCAGATATTCATACTGATAAAAGTTCATGGAATCTTGGAACATCTCATGTTGGAGGGGTTTACCCTCCATATTACCAAGTCCATGTAAAGTTAAAGTAGAAAGTAAATTTCTTTTAAAACTGCAATGAAGGAAAGACTTTATCAGCCATTAAGGAGAAATTTAAAAATCTGAAAATTAAATTGTATCTTGGTCAGTATCAGTAGCTCCTATACCATTATATAGTTTGTTAAATTAGTAACTCCATGTGATAGTAGAAAATTTGCTGTGCTACACAGAAGTCATATTGCTAAATGCCAAATGAAAGAACACAGAGTGGTTACATTTGGAAGTGACCACAGTGGTCATCTGGGCCAACTTCCCTGCTCAAGCAGAATCACTCCAGAGCACATGGCATAGAATTGTGTCCAGATGGTTCTGGAATATCCCCAGGGATGGAGACTCCACACCCTCTCTGGGCAGTGTGTTGCAGGGAGAGGTCACCAGCATGGTCAAGTTCTTCCTCAAAAAGTCAGACTTTATTTAGGTGTATAAGACTTAGAGAATCAGCTATTCATTTCTCTCCTGTTAGAGAAATATTACCATGATATTCCAATTCTGTTTAGAAATCTTTAAAGGTGCATTTCTTGCCTTGCAAAAATTAGATGAAGTGCATGTGTTTGTACTGGTAGAAACGCAATAGTTTACCTTTCTGTTTTGTACAACCACAAGTCACATTAGATTACCATAATCTTCCTTCTGCCACAAACTCTAAATTCTCATGTAACTCAACAGTTAATATTTGCTTTGTGTTTCAAAAATCTGATTCACTGAGATGGTTTCTAAACATGGTAAATAATTTAAGATACTGCAAAGTCTGCATGTGGAAAGGTTCACATGAACCTTGAAAATTCTTTTGTTGCATTATTTAGTACAGTTATAAATGTCAGGTTACTGTTCATAGAGGTATGTCTATTTAGAATGGCATTTTCAGAATAATGTTTGCAAAAGTTCATATTAGCATTCCTCTCAGAGCTGCTAAACCAGTGTTGGTTCCTTTTTTTTTCTTTTTTCTTTTTTAATTTTTCAACATGGCAGGTGCCCTTAAAAGAGATGCAGAACTAAAAAGAGAACAAAGATGAAGCATGTTCTATGTCAGGTCAAAAATGTTCCAGAATTGTACAATTGTTATTGCCATTGTCTGTCTTAGTTACACGAGAAAGCTCTGATCAACAGCATTCTCCACTGAGCTTTATGCAGCACAGTTACAATTCAAACAAACAAACAAACAACCTCACCCCATTAAAAACAAACGAACAAAAACCCACAAAAACAAACAACTCCCCAGCTTTCTGTTTTAAGGAATTTTCCTTCAAAATGCAAGAAAAAAATCATGAAGACAGAGGAATTTAAGAAAAGGGAAAAAAACCCAAACAAACAATAGAACAACATATTTGCCAGGATATATCGAAGTGCCAAGAGGAAGATTTTATTTTAATTAACAACAATGAAGATGTGGAACAAAAATAAGTCAGAACAATCACTTGGTATTAGTTTCAAAGTACTTGTCTTGTGTTTTCACAATGAAACCCTTTTTCCAGAGCTGGAAGTAATTACCACATAGCTCACTTGCACTTAGAGTTTCTGATCCTACAAGAAAACCTGATTCATTGAGAATGCCAGCTAAGCCACCCTTAATTACACTGAAGTTTGGGTTAAAAAGTGGCAGATAGAGGAGGTGAAGAGCTAAAAAAACACCCCCTGTTCTTCAGGGGTCTTCTACACATCCAAAACATTTGAGCTTTTATGACATGTATTTTTTTGTTCAAGGACAATTAGTCACAATGTAGTGAAACATGCTTTTAAAAAGCAACAAATCAGAATAAATTAATTAAAATAACAATTCACTCCCAAGCTGATATTAGACCAGAAAAGCTCACTAAGGAACAAGCCATCAAAAATAACCAGCTCTATCCTCTCATTGACCACTTCCCCACATTTTTCAGCATCACAATTCAAGTGTCTACCGATATGATATAGCATGAAGCACCAAGAGGAGGAATAACTACCTGCAGTGTTTGATGTCTCACAAAGATCTTTCCTAAGTTTACACTCAGGTGGCCCAAGGCACAAATTTAAATATTTCCTAAGATACATGCTTAATTGGCATACAGGACTGAGAACAGGAAACATCACAGAAGCATAAAAAATTATCCAGATATCCAACACTGGCCTTGTGTTGTCACAGGTCTCTAGAGAAGTCTTATAACACAACTTCCTTTACTTCCAACAAAAAAGGCTTTTCCTCATAGGAAATACAGAATTATTTCATACAAATAAGACAAAAATCTTTTTGTAACTTTTTTTTTTTAACAAGGCAATTTGGAATCCTTACAAACAGAGCATTACTACAGCTTGGGATTTCAGACTAAATTTCATCACTGTGTTAGTTAAAATACAGTTGGTTCATATTCTTCTTCATAGCAGAAGAAAAAAATTCATATTTGTCATGGTAAGCATTGTTTTGTTTCTAATTTCTTTTTCATTCTGAAGTAAACAGAATAGATTTTTTTGAAGCCTTGCATTTTTTCACTGCAGATACTTATGAAAATCTAATGTTAGGCTTCAATTTGAAATTTTACCTGCTTTATTTTTCCTACCATTATATTTCTTCATGACACCTCATTAGAGCATGGTAATTTAATACAATCCATTTCTTTCATTTAATTTCTGCTACTTCAATAAGTAACAGCTGTTGCCAAATAGAACTGTGGGAATTTTCTCTTTTCTTCTGTCAAAGCATTTTCTATCTATATTTATTTGCTTCAACAAATCAAACTTCTTTAAAAACAGATATTTTCTTCATATGACCTACTAAAAAATTTTTGATCAAAATGCCTTCTCTTGATGACAGTTTTCCAAGGGAAGAGTTCTTACCTGTATAATTCAGAATTTACACATTGAATACAAGACACAGATGTCCTAGGAAATGTCTTTCAAAAAATGTTCATGTTCTGTTTGTTTTAATAAACAAAATAAAAATTTATCTAAATGACAAAAGGCAAAACTAGAAAGTTTTAAAAAAGGTTAATCATCCTTTAGCCTGGCTCAACCTGTGATTGGAGAGGCAATGAAGTTGACATGTGATTTATCCCTATGATGTAGTTCCCACTTTAAACCATGAATTGCTACCTACTGAAAAACGTTGGAGAAGCAGTGAAGCTCCTAAAAGCAAAATTATTGCAAGTAGTAAATAAGACATATGCAGTAAGACAAATAAAATGAGATAAGCCAAGTTCTAAAATACCAACACTGCATGTATTCTTTAGACATTTATAAATTTCAGCAAATGCAGACTGACACCAATTCTACTCCAGAAGTCTGGGCAAGGCTTTAGCAGTTAATAAAAAATATGAAATAGTGTGTGCATAATGTGAATGAAAACCTTTATTCCAACCAGACTCTCAGGGAGTTCACAAATATCACAGTCAAATCCTTTGTCAGAATTTATAATAAATATTTACTGCTTCCTCTGATCTGCACTTCAACAACATAGAACACGTACATATGTTTGCCCAGGGATGTATTTCAAGTGTCCACTGGCCAGAGTTTGATCCATAACACTTTAAGGACTTTTCAGCCTCATGAACTACTGGTTTATCTCAAAGCCATCTCAAACTTCCTGGGTATGAGCAGAATTCCCCACAAAGCCCAAAGCACGATGTTTCCTGAAGGTACTGCCATGTGGCAGAGAAAATTCACTTCTAAGCACTTATGAATGCTTTGCACTCTTTTTTGGCATTTAAAAGCCTTCACCTCTTCTTTGTCTGTCACTTTTTAACCCATCACTATCAACACTTTTAACATCAGAAATCATAAAACAAAAAAATCAACAACAACAAAAAAAATCTTCCTGCTGACACAAATTTGCCCTCTATTCTGACTCCTCCTCTCTACAGAAGAATGGAATATCATCTCCTAGTTCAGAAACTGTACTTATCAAAAATATTGTTCATTTTCTCACAAAAGATGATCACAGAAAGAAAAGTTTAACAGGCAGACTGCATTAGAGACATTTAAGGGAAGTCTCTGAAGAAGGGTAAAGATTAAGAGATTACTTACAGAAGAAATTCTCTGAAGTCCAAATGTTAAAGGAGTCCTAACACTTAAGGGTGTGAAAAATTAATTCATGGCATAAACATACAGAAAAGCATTACCTACTTCTAATCTGTCTACTATTTTCTATCTTGGTTTAGAAAACACAAATATAGAAGTTGGAAAATCAGAAGTTAACTTGCCTTTACCTGTTTAGTCCCAGACAACACTGAAGACTCAAAACAATAAAAGAAAAGCTAATAAATAGCTTTGAAGTGTTGATCTTAGATTTTAAGTATGGGAAATCATTTATTCAGTCTTTCAGAAATCAAATTTCAAGAGCAAGTGAAATACTAAAAGAATGAAGTATCTCATTCTATAGAACATACAGTAAAATATTTCTTCCAAAACAAAAAATTGCTTTTGCTGAATTCTTCTCAGTAACAAGCAGCATCACTTTCAAAAGAGGGCCCCAAAACCAGATGGTTTTTATTTTGTTTTTTAATTTTCCTGAAACAATTTAAACATTAAACAAGAAGAAGTCAGCTTTCTCTGAAGGATTTATCTCACTCCACAAGAGCATTTTAAAACTATGTGGTATAGATTTTTTCATTCAACCCCTGGTTTCCAGCAGGACAGACTCATTTCTATTTTCAACTTTTATCTGTCTTCTTAAAAGATAAAAAAATCCTTATTTTTCCCCCCTCAAGGTGAAAAGAAGTTTCTTCCACCCCTATCAACTTCAACAAGAAAAACAGCAAGTTCCCACAAAACTCATTAACAGTCTAAAAATGCTGGCAACATAGGACAAAGTGCCTCTAACAGAAATCTATGTTAACCACATTTTTCTATCTTCATACTTTCTGTGTCTAAGTTATTCTTGGCTAAAAGATGGAGATGAGAGAGACCTAGTCTCAGCAGAGCTCCAAAAGGCCTGGGAAATGGAAATTTCAATTGAATTGAACATTTTAAGGTACTTTTCTATGAGCTAGAAACGAAATGGTTTGAGTTTTTTCCCCTCTATTTCTCAATTTCTTTACCCCTTTGGATTCTAAAGGGGAGAGAAGGGAAAAATATTCAGTGTCCTCATTTCTCCCAGCCTTAAATTTCATCTGTGACTTTAATTACATTTCTTCTCATAAGCTTGTCTTGACTTTATTTTATTTTTAAAGAGATAAGAGCTTGCAGCAAGGCTCCCTAAAAAACTCTTTCAGCTCTATTTTTAATGCACACAGTAAAGTCAGAAGCATATATTTAAAAATACAAAGAGTAGCTGATTACTAATTCCAGTTAAACTCAGAGAGAATCACTGATCAGAATTAAATTAATTAATTTTATATAATCAGTTTTTTTACAAGGGCAGCTTTGTGAGAACTTTCAGTGTGTGAGACTTTGCTTAATGTTAAATCCTCACCTTTTGTGCTTGCACACTTTACAGAATTGTTGGAAAAATGTAGACAAAAGTATCAATTAAACTTTGGACATATTCAAGAGCTAAAAATGGAATTGCTTCCTTTTGATATTTAATTACTGCTTTAGACTTGTTAAGTAGAAAAAAATGTTTATTAATCTACATAGAAAGTTCTCTTTAAGGGTAATCATTTTATCACTGTACAGCACAATTCCAAAACAAAACTCAGAACTTGACAGCTTTTGTTAAGCTTGGTTTTGATAATTGCATACAGAAGTGGCTTTTGGCCATTTGGATGAAACTATTCCAGTTTCATGGAGCTTTTGAAAGTAATCAAACTTAAACACATCACTCATTCTGCTGAGCCAGCCTGACAGTTTTGATAGCCCATTAAAGTAGTTTATATTTCATTTTTGAAATATTTCAGGAGACATCTCAGAATTAGACTACCTTGGAATCTTGAGTTCCAAGGGCCTCTGACTTTGATCTCAGGTCATCATTTCTTAATTCAAATAACCCAGAATGAGTG